>NC_091058.1:115003404-115100904 GCF_000393655.2 Nicotiana sylvestris
ATTGGATTTTTTGCAAAAATTCATCTTCAGAAAAATCCATGGCTTCCAGTAAAGTATTGGCAGTAGCTTCTTCCAAAGAACTTGCTACATCATTTATTTCAGTAATCTTGATACTGAGGTTTTTATCAGAAATTTTTAATTTTAAAATTCTTTCATCTAAGGCTCTATTTGAAGCCTTTAGTTCAGAGATTTCTTTCTTGAAATAATTTATCTCAATACTTAAATCTTGGACAGTAGCCATCCTTTCAGGCTGTGACTTATTCTTGACCATCTTTCTGATTTCAGACATGGTGTAAGGTCCTTTTTGAGATGAAATTTCTTCCACCTCTGTTCCTACTTCTGAGTTCGTAGGAAGTTTATCAATTATTTGGGACCTTAATTCAGGGTCCTTAATAACCTTAAGTAGCTCTACCATGCTAGCATTGGTTAAGACATTAATCTTTAAGTCAGAAAATTGGGAGTAAATATTATAGAGATCATTATCAGTGTTACAACACTATTTTGAGCATTGTCCTCTATCAGAGGGCTCATTATCAGAAGATGAAATATAATTCTCTTCCTGAAGGACTCGTAAGTTTTCACTTGTTGATGAATCATCTTCATCAGTGTCAGATATATCTGGAGAAGAATTTAAAAGAATCTTATATAACGATTCTTTGATACTATCATCTAAATCAAGGTCTTTGATTTTGTCCTTAATCTTGCAATCCTTTGCATAATGACCTACTCTTCCACATTTATAACAGGCCTGAGGGTCTTTTGATTTGATATAACCCTTTTTGGCTAATGAGAAGCCTTTCTTTTCTGGGTTCGTTTATAACGTTTCAAACATTTTTCATGCGAATTCTTTTTCCTTTTGAAAATCCTTCTTCTTATGGGATTTCTTCCTATTAGAAGGTATGTCAATGGCGAATTGTTCACAGAATTCGCCTAATTGCTATCTCTCAGTGAGATGATGTTTCTTAATTTGATGGTTTAGCTTAATCTCATTACACAGAGCTAAACCTTCCTGAGTGCATACACTAAAGAGTTTACCATATGAGTAAGTATCATAATTGATACTCATCCCTGTGCCTCTAAGGACCTTTCTAATCCTTTCAGCAAATAAGGGAGGGAGTCCATCTATGAATTTGGACTTCCAATGAGTACTATTATTCTCTGATAATTCCATCACTCTAGATAAGAAAACATCTTTATACCATTTAAAAGATGTGAGGGTTTTACACCTCAAATTCTGGAGCATAGTTCTAATGGTCTCACTATTATCAGACCATCTTCCAAAGAAGTGTTCGATGATATTCATGACTAAATAATAGATTGAATTTTGGGCAGTTTTATCATCTTCAGTCTTGGTCGCGTCCATTATTTGAAAACGCTGGTCATGGGTGAGATAATTATCCCAACAGCCTTTTAGCTGACTAGTAAATCTGGCAATGATCATTTCAGCAATTGCCCTATCTGTATTTTTATTAACTTTACAAATAGTAAAATATTTTTGGTATGGTTTGCGAGCATATTTTTCAGAGATTTTATTAATCTCATCGTCTACCTTTAGATCGCTAGTAGACGCATGCTCTAAACTTAGAGGGTTAGCTTTAAACTCACCCAACTTCTGAACTAGAAGTTCCTCAATGTCATCAAGACTTCTTAATTTAAAGTCTTTTGCCTCAGGAGGTGGTTGGATACTTGTAGTAGCAATTTGCTCTTTACTTTTAGCGAGCATATAATCTATTTCTAACACAGAACATGTTTAGACATAAACCAAGGAACAAAATCAATAATCTTATTTTTCTTGCTAATATCGTCATAAAAATTGTTTCTAAAAAATTGTATTAATTCACTAGTCATGATTTCATGAAACCATTTTCTGAAAACAGCCCATCTGGGTTTTAGAATATCTTCTAAAATCATTCTTCTTGCTGGTGAACCCTGATTGAAATCTATTTGGTTTTCAACCATTATTAACACCATTTGAAAAATCCATTTCGGATGCAGTAGGTTCAAGATCTGTATTAACCTTGACGATATTATCACCACTGATACTGAAGTCATTGATTCTATTGTTCTCTCTAATTTGAGATGTAGATGTTCTAGATGGAAAATCTACCACATAATCAGTTGGAGAGATATATGAAGAATTTGATCTAGTTAATCTTGATGATAAACTGATATTATCAGTTTGCACGGGTAAATTAAACCTGATTTTAACAGTGTCATCTGAGGTTTGTTCTATTTCTGTAACCTCAGTATTACCAATGTTTCGAGGGGCAACTGCTTCCTCTATGACCCATTCTTTAGGGAAATCAATTTCATCCCATTTGATAGGTCTTCTGGTGGTCACTTTGAATTTACCAAAGTTGGTTTCTATAAGAATAGTTTTATTTTTGAAATTCATGATTTTTCACATAGGATTTAAAGTATATAAAGGCTTGATATAAATTCTATAACAGATATATATGACCTCTGTACCAAATCATAACCATGTAATTTAATGCTAAGTATTAAAGCATTTAAAGAATTCTCATTATTCAGAGAAATCTAGAAATTGGGCTAAGCATTAAAATAAACAGGGCCATAGGCCAAACTGGTTTGCACAGTCCTTATAAGAGACTTTTTCCAGTTCTAGTTTCTGCTATCTCTGAGAGGTGCTATAAAGCTTTTAGTTAAGCCTCTTAAAGTAAGAGGCTTAAAGGCGACTTGTATTAAGCCTATATGTATAAATCTATGTGAATCCCTGTAAGCACGTGATTTTTGCTTCACAGACAATCACTCCAAAAGAAAAAAAAAGGCAAGCAAAAAGAGTGACAAATGGCCGCGCTTTACAAATTTTCGACTTTGCATAACATGTGCTGTTGGTCATTTGCGGTTCTGTCCATGTTCTTTTTTATTATTATTATTTAATGTTATCGAACAAAATACAAAACATGTGTGTCATGGTAGTTAAATCGTAATTCGGTCGTTAAAAGAAAATTCAAAAAATATATGTGCTTCGTCCGTTCTAGGTTGTGATTTAACTTGCTTAAACATTTTAATTTGGCGTGATAATGGTGTTGAAGTGTTACATTGTTGTTTGTTGTAATTTCATTTGTTTTATTATTTATTTGTTATTTTTCATTTTTGTTTTAAAATCAGAAAACAAAGAAAAGTGATAAAAATTGATTTGGGCCCAAGAAATGAAACAAAATAGGCCCAAAACCACGTCCAAGGACCCGGTCCAAACCAGGCCTGCCCAGGCACCTCCCAAAACGACGCCGCACCAGGCGTCTGATCTGAGCCGTTCAACCACACTAATCCAACGGTCTACCTCAGCACCCGTAACCCGACCTGTTTAACCGGTCCAACCCAACCCATCACTTAAACCCAAACGACCCCGTTTTAATGCCAAACGACCTCGTCTCACCCCTCACCATCAGATCCCAGCCGTCGAGATCAGATGATCTAACGGCCTGGATCCAATCCTCTACGCCGTATATAAACCTTCCCTCACACCCCACGCCCCCTATCCGAACCCCTCCTTCACTCATCTCCTTTCCCAAGCCTTGAACCCCTAAACCCTAGCAGCCGCCCTGATATCCCTTTCACCAGAACCCGGCGGCATGAACACCGGTGACCACCCCCTTCACACCCCTGAAACATCCAACCACCCTGAGCACGAATCCACTAACCATGTACCTCGAATCACCTCCCAGCATCTCGAATCTTGATTTGAAGATTCGAGACAAAACTCGACCTACACCAAACCTCACCATCTTCACCCTAGACAATCCCCGAACCTCCCTCGTGACCAAACCATGTTTGGTTTGGTCCGAATCTGACCAGGGAAACACGAATCCTAGATCTGCTGTTTCGAACCCTAGGGTTCTTCGTGCCTGTTCCGTGCCTGTTTAAACCAAGAGTTTATGGTCCAATGGACCTTAATCGAAGTGTTTCTCAAAACACTTCGATTAAGGGTTCCTCGTGCCTGTTCCGTGCCTGTTCCGTGCCTGTTTAAACCAAGAGTTTATGGTCTAATGGACCTTAATCGAAGGGTTTCTCATTTGAGAAACAGTTCGATTAAAGTCCGTTAAACTTTAAGAAGGGTCTGTTCAAACACAAGTTGATTTTTCTGATCTTTTCTTTCAAAGATTTTAAGGTAAGTCTGTCTTCTCTTCTTCATTCCAGTTCGTGTGTGTGTTAAAGGTCTATTCATATGGCCAAACATCTTGTTCAAATTGTGTTTTGAATTTTACCAACTGTTTTCTCACACCTTGCCTGAACCCCTGTTATTTGATCAAATGTTTCCTCATTCACTGATAATGCGTGTGTATGTGAACTGCATAACTTACTGAATTGAAACTGTTTGAGTAATCAATCCCCAAGTTAACCTCTGTATTGACATGTGCAATCTGACCCCTTGCTGATACTGTTTGATTCTAATCCTTGGCTTTGATTGTGTATGTTGTGATTAATATAGTCGAGTCGATATATGTCGTCAATTAGTTTCAGTCATTAATGGTAACAACTTGATTCGTGTTGTTTATTTCTGCTGTGATCGTATTTGAATCCCATTAGGAACTGAATTGTATTGCCTATTGATTTTGTTCAATTTGAATTAAAGAACATCTAGGGGGAAGGTTATAATGGCAGTTCAGACTTTGAGCTTAAATGGATGCCATGTTCACTTAGTTCAGATTGTGGGCAGCATGCGTATGGTCAGTTGTTTTGGATTAAAATAGTCTGACAGCACATGCTGTCAGATTATATTCTTGCTTCCCATACTTTGGTTAAATAAAAAAACACTTTAACAACAAAAAGGGAGAGGGGCTGTCAGGGATTTCATGGGAGTTTTGTTATTTAAAATAAGTGAGTGGAAAAACAACAGGGAGGGGGGAATTTTGAGTTGTCAAACAGACTGTAAAGTGTTAAGGTTAGGCTATAAAAGAGGCAAACCTTCCATTAGAAGAGGGGGGGGGATTTTATTTTTAGTCTTGAGAGGGGTCCTGTGAGTTGAAGAAAAAAAAACAGAAAGAAATTTTCAGAAAACACTTTAACTAGTCACTGTCCAAAAACTGCATAAGAAATCAAGCTAGTCATCCTAACTAGGTTTATTACTGTTCCATTAAGAGAAGGCTGTGTGTCTTCTGCTGTGATTGTTACTACACTGAGTTTTCTGTGTGCTGTGGATTGAGTTTTAGTCTTCCTGAATATTGGAACTGTAGTGGTTATTTGTTGAGCTTTTGGGGTTATTGGGATCACTGGATTGCTGTTACATTCAACATTCTGGGCTGTTGTTTCCTACTCTGTTTTTCTGGGATTGTTTATTTGTTGCTCGACTGCTCGTGATCTTCGTTCATTGTTGGTTGGTTGTTGTTGCAGTGTTGTTGCTGTGAATCTGCTGTTGCTGTTGTTTGCTGTGTACTACTCAGCTGATCATTTTCCTTCTTCTTTTGTTCCTCTATACCAGGTACATAACTAATACTGTCAATGTAATCTGAAGTTGAGTATGAATACAAAGAAAAGGGTGGAAGATCATTTATTTTATGTATAGCATGTACATTGAATGATCCGGGATGTATGATAGCTTGTATTTTGTTCAGATATTGAGTTAGTTTTAGCACATAGCGACTGTAAATGTAGGGTAATTTGACATCCAATTGTGTGTGTAGGCTGTTGGATAAAAACTTTCGACCATGTAATAGGCTGCAGTTTAGAAATTAATTGTGTTTGTGATTAGCATGTCCAGTAGTGCACGAAAACTATTCATCATTAGTTAAATGTTTTCCCTTTAATAAACGGTCCCTTTATAACTATTAAACCACGTCTGTAGAACAAAGAACAAGTTCACGGCCTCAACCTCACAGGGGCCGAGCCCAGGTCGAAACAGACCAAGCAGGCCTGCATCGAACCAACAGTGGCCCAGGTCTGGCCCATCCCGCATGAGCCGGATTTGGGCCCGTGATGTTCGATCAACGTGGCCGTGCTTCTGATTTTGTGCAAGCACTCGGAATTCTGTATAGATAACTTGCAAGCATGTAATTAACTAGGGCTATCTACTGTTTTCAATTAGTAGAGACAAACGCAACAAGAAACGTAGTTGCTATAGGATATCCTTTTAAAATAAGGACGAGATGAGCCTCGACAAAAAATAAAGAAAAACGCACAAATTGCGGGGCCCTTGTTAAATATATATATGTTGAAGCATTCAGTCCCTAAGGTGGGTCGTTTAGCAAATCTCACGACCCTCCCGGAATAATAACGCGATAGCCTCTTTAAGCGCGTATTTAATAATTTTACCTTCTTAAATTCGGGTGCGCATTTATGT
Source organism: Nicotiana sylvestris (assembly GCF_000393655.2). Taxonomy (NCBI): domain Eukaryota; kingdom Viridiplantae; phylum Streptophyta; class Magnoliopsida; order Solanales; family Solanaceae; genus Nicotiana; species Nicotiana sylvestris. Next base: position 115,009,706 of record NC_091058.1, read on the forward strand.
GACCCAAATCCAAATCTCGACGGATTCGAGATGTGTTTCTAATCACGGGTACATTGATTGTGACGTGGTTCGAGATGCATGTCCATGACGTCGTAAATTCTTTTTTAAAAGTAAGAATGAGACGAGCCTCGACAAACAAAAATGTACAAAGCTGCGGGGCCCTCTATATGTATGTATATATTAAAGTGTTTAGAATTCGGGATGTGCCGTTTAACGGATCTTTACGACCTTCCCCAAAATAACAAGACGCTAGTTGCTTTAGGCGCGCCTTTAACAATTTATTTTCCTTAATTCGGGTGCACATTTAGGTGACCCAAATCCAAATCTCAACCGAGTCGAGATATATCGATAACTACGGGTGCATTGATGTAACGTGGTTCGAGATATGTTTTCATAACGTTGCAATTCTCATAAAATAATAGTAATGATAAAGCGGTTAAAAGTTAAAATTTGCACATAAGTTCATACTTGCATAAAATCAAATAATCAAGCCGAATATGACAGTTGAGCGACCGTGCTAGAACCACGGAATTCGGGAATGCCCAACACCTTCTCCCGGGTTAACAAAATTCCTTATCCGAATTTCTGGTACACAGACTGTAATATGGAGTCATTCTTTTCCTCGATTCGGGATTAAAATTGGTGACTTGGGACACCCTAAATCTCCCAAGTGGCGACTCTGAAACAAACAAACCCATCCCGTTTCGATTGTCCTTTAATTGGAAAAAACTCCCTTGCGCCCTCGCGGGTGCGGAAAAAGCAGGTGTGACAGCTCTGACGACTCTGCTGGGGACTTGGCCCAGAACCACTGGTTCAGGGTTAAGAATTCGAGCTTAGAATAATTGTTATTATTTGGCTTTGTTTATTATCTGATTTTATTACATGTTTTGAGCCTAATGTGTTAAATGCTGCTTTTACCGCTTTGATATTACTTGAACTGTACATATAAACTGTGCCGAAACCCTTCTCTTCTTACCTCCGGGGAGAAGCTCGCTGGTCGAGACTCCCTATTCTGTTAGTGTCATACCCTGAAATAAGAAAGAGGTCGGACAAGTTATAAAGCCGGACGATCTCGCGGGTCCCCGGTACGTAGCCCCCTCCTCGACTCGAGTTGTCCGCTCGGGTACACAGTCTAGAACAAATACCCAGGTTATAAACCTAGTATAACGAAACTTCATGCCGGATCCCTAGTAGGAACGCTTATTTGCATCATGTTGCATTTGACTTAGGGGACTCAACACAGGGGTTGGGTCCGTCTAGGACAGGCAACCTGAAATGAAAAGACCATCCTGCTGCATCCTACTTGTTTGCGCATTTATTTGCTTCAGTTCCGCATGCTGACCGGTTTCTAAAAAAAAAAAAATAACCTGGGTTAAAAAAATATTCTCTTTAATTACTTTCAAAAAGGTGTATTTATTTATTTTTTTTTTTTAAAAAAATGGAAAATTCGTATTTCAAAAAAAATGTTGTTTCTTTTAATATACCTTTTCTATATTTTCAAAAAAAAAAAAAATATATATATATATATATATATATATATTTTCTTTAGTCTTTATCTCTTTTCAAAAAGAAAAATATATTCTTGCTTTCTGGGTTTAATCGATTTTTCTATTCATGATGTACCGAACTACGCCGGTTTGATTCTCACCGGATGTGAGATACGTAGGCAACCCTCGTCGAGTTCAACCCCATTTTTGCTAAAATAGCCAAAATCAATAAATAAAAAATAATAATAAATAATAAAAAAAAATGTGTCAAATTTTAAAGAGTCATAAATAAGTCAGGTGATGCTGTTTTGTCATAAAAAGCCGAATGTTCCCGAAAGAAACGCCGGAGGGCTGACTTTGCATAAAACAGCCACCTTTGGGTCTTGTTTAGTATTCTTGTCCAGTTGACCCACACGGCCCTAAAATCTTCATCCCCGAAGTACTTAAAGGCCGTGTTCAAAACTTGATCCCCTTTGTAAAATATTATTGAGTCAAGTCATTTTGTTAAAACCACCTTAATAAATGTGCAGGATGAGCACGATGCAAAACGAACATTTTTCAATAATGACCAAAATCCCTGTCAAGTTACGGCTATGGTGGAATGATCTAGGTGCTGAAGGACAAAATGAGGTCAAGAAATATTTGAAAGGTCTCGTGGGTTTGTTGGAAATCCAACCTCGGGGAGATATCATAAGAGCTTTGGTTAACTACTGGGACCCGGCACACAATGTTTTCCATTTCTCTGATTTTGAACTCACCCCGACTTTGGAAGAAATGGCTGGGTACATCGGAATTGCTGAACTTCCGTTAAAGCAAAAATACTTGGTCGCCCCAAGAGCTGTCACGGTACATCGGTTCCTCGATTCACTGAAGATACCCAGAACGGTCCACAACCCGGATCTGGCTGCCGGTTTTTGCACTCCATGCTTCATATATGATAGGTACGGTCATGAAGAGGGATTCAATAATCCAATCAACAAACTGTGCAGCAAAGGTATTCGTCAGAAGTGGGACAAACACAGACGGGTAGCCTTCATGATGATGTTCCTGGGCCTTCTGGTATTTCCAAGGAAAGACGGAAACATTGATTTGAAGATATCCGGGGTCGTCAGCACTTTACTCACGCAAAGTGACAGTACTCTCGCGCCTATGGTGGTATCTGACATCTTTCGAGCTCTTACAGCTTGTAAAGCTGGGGGAAATTTCTTCGAAGGTTGTAACTTGCTCCTACAGATATGGATGACCGAGCACCTCTGCCATCATTCCGAGATTTTGAGCCATGGTTCCCCGGGAAAGACTTGCATAGAAGAATTTTACACGAGAACCAAAGACATCAGTTTGCCCAAAGGAGTCCTGGCATGGACCTCGTTCTTTCAAACTCTTACTGCCAGCCAAATACAATGGACGCTGGGATGGTTGCCTGTTGATGAAGTCATATATATGCCGGCAGCTAAAACTCGTTTCTTACTAATGGGGCTTAAGAGCATTCAACCTTACGCGCCCTGCCGAGTTTTGAGACAGCTCGGAAGATGCCAGACAGTACCTCATGAGGAAGATCTTAGCACTCAAGCAGTTGAGATAAGTCCTGACGGACAGTTTCCAGAAGCGAAAATTCGCCAAATCTGGAGTGAGTGTCAATATTTGAAATCGGATACTTGCGTACGGGATCGAGCCAAAGGTGAGATGGCACCAGGTTACCTTGCATGGTATAGAAGGGAACTTGAGCATGAAAGGCCGGCTAAGAGACCCCACATCCTGAATTTTGCCGAATCGTCGCAAAAGCAGTGGGATTGGTTAGCGAAAGAAAGAGGCTATTGCGCCGAAATCGGCAGGTTGAAGCAACAAGTGGAAAGCTTGAAATATGAGCACAACGTGCAAGTTGCTACCGATCTGGGAGAGCAGAACAGGTTAATTCAGGAAAATGAAATGCTCAAAGCACAGATCAAACAGATAAGGATGGATGCGGATAAACAACCAAGGCGTCGATCAGATGAGCAGTTGATAAAAAGGCTAAAAGGCAAAGTCAGGGAATGGCAAGAGGATTTAGAGAAATCTAAAAACTTCATAACAGAGCTCAGGGCACAGTGGGATACAAGAGCAGATAAGCATCGCCGATACTTGAATCAATTGGAAGGCGACCACGAGAAAACTGTTGCTAAAATGAAGAGAGAGATGGCTACACTTGAGATTAGAGCAGCTAATCAGGCCAAGGATTTCCAAATTGAGAGCAGATACTGGTACGACTTGTTGGCCCAGATGAAGTTAGAAGTACGACAACTAAAGCATCAGCATGTACAGGATGCTCAGGCATTCATGATATGTAGCGATCGGATAAAATGCCTACTCATGGAGAAGAGGCAAACCAGAGATAGGATCAAGGCCATTGCCCGTGCCATCACCAGACGATGTCTACGATGTGAGAACATGACCAGCGTTACCGTCCTCTCGGCAGTGATGGGTTATGTCAAGCAGACTATGCATGAGCTGGAGAAACTTGAGAGGGATCTCGCACCTAGGACCGCGGCAAGGCCGAACGACGCCCCGCGGACACCAATTTTCAAAACCATAATGTACTCATAAGTCAAAGTCTGTATCTTGGCACTTTTTGCTTGTTTTTTTTATCAGGGTGATTTCTGGTCTATTTTTTTTTTGAGTCTAGGCTTATTTTCAAAGTTTGCTCTTTCGTTTGCAAAATGTAGTTTGTAATAGGCCATTTCAACAATAAAAGGTTGTTTGCTTTTACGCTCATTTGTGCAGAACTACGCCTGGTCTGATTCGCACGGGGATGTGATACGTAGGCAATCCCCATAAGATTCGACTGCTCTTAATAAAGAAATTAAAGAAAATACAAAAAAGGTAAAATAACAGAAAAGGGGACAAATGAGCAAACCGGGATGACGCATGTTGTTCAAAGCAAAGCATGTAGAAATGGTTAACTGCCTAGGAGCATTGCATCCTCTATGTGTTATGATCAAATCTGTTAAACTCTAACGCTAACAAAAGTTTGTTGTTGTCTGATTCAGACAAGTTAGTTGTTAAAGAACTCTGGCAACACACTCCTATCAAACCAGATCCAAAGGACCGATAGCAACAAGCATGACTACTTCAGAGAATAGTAATGAGGAAGAGAGGCCGATGAGCCAGTTGTTAAAAGAAGCGATGGAAAAGATTGAAAGGATGGGACTAGAGATGAATGCAATGCAGCTAGCCATAGCCAAAACACAAAAGAGCCCTGAAACACTGGGACACATGCCAGAATACCCTCACTCCGGCCCTTCCACAAGCCGCCCAAATCCCCTTTATCATCAAGAAAGAAGCCCTCATGATTCCCAAGCTCCACCACCCCATCAACCTCTCCCAACACCCAATATTCCCATTTTTGTGGGACCAACATCAGCCCCTTTGCAAAGAACGACCAGTGAGCCATTGTTTCAGGCTCACGATACACAATACTATCCCCCTGAGCCTACGTTTCATGCCCCCGAGCCACAGGCTTACAATCCACACTTGGAAGTGCCAGCAGATATTGAGAAGCCGGTTAAGGCCCCTGAACAGGATGAGGTATTGAGAAAGTTCAAAAGCCTGGAGCAGTCCTTCAGGAACCTGCACGGTTTGGGCAACCAGGTCAGCGTAGCATACAAAGATCTGTGCCCTTTCCCAGACGTCCAACTCCCGGCTGGGTTCAAGATGCCTAAGTTTGATTTATATGAAGGGCACGGTGATCCCATGGCACATTTGCGGGGATTCTGTAGCAAAATGAGAGGGGCAGGCGGCAAGGATGAGCTGCTGATAGCTTATTTCGGCCAAAGTCTGAGCGGATCTGCACTAGAATGGTATACCAGGCAGGATTCCAGCAGGTGGTACACGTGGGATGATCTGGCGCAGGCTTTTGCAGGTCATTTCCAGTACAATCTCGAGATAGTCCCTGACCGTCTCACATTATTGAGAACTGGGAAGAAACCCGGGGAAAGTTTTCGCGAGTTCGGGTTCCGCTGGAGAGAACAAGCAGCTAGAGTCGATCCTCCCATGAGAGAGGGAGAGATGGTGGACTATTTCTTGCAGAACATTGGATCCAACCTACTTTGGTCACTTGGTGACAACAGTTGGAAAATCTTTCAACGAGGTGGTCAAGATAGGGGTCATGATAGAAGAGGGTCTGAGGTCTGACAAAATCTTGAACTATTCGGCACTCAAAGCCACAACCCAGGCTATTCAAAGCGGCACGGGAGGTGCGCTGAGAAGAAAGAAAGAAGAGGTTGCCACGATCGAAGCAGGCAGTTGGTCCAGGGCTGGCAAGCCACACTACAACCAACCCAGACCTCACAGGTCAAACTACCCATATAGCCCACCACAACATTTTTATCCGCCTCGAGAACCACATTGCTCCGTACACCAGGCCCAAGCATACACTCAGCCTCCGGTTCGCCCGCAATGGCGCGCGCCGGCTCCCCAGAACATATACGCACCACCACAAAACACCTACCCTCCACCGAGGGCGTATAGAAACCCTTCAAGGGCAGGCTTTCGGGGAAATCCAGATGCTAGGAATGACAGGTTGCGGAAACAAAGAACTTTCACGGAGTTGGGAGAAACCTACACCGCTTTGTTCCACAAGCTGAGGCAATTGGGTTTGGTTAGTCCTGTCCAGACTCGAGAATCAAATCCCCCACATCATAATTTGGACCGATCAATAAGTTGTGAATACTGCTCAGGGATGCTCGGGCATGATTCCGAGAAGTGTTGGAAATTGAGGCATGCCATATAGGATCTTATTGACACCAATAAGATCGAGGTCCAGACACCGGAGGTTCCTAACATCAACCAGAACCCACTGCCAGCGCACCACGAGACTCACATGATTGAGTTGGTGTATGAGGGAGGAGAGTTGAGAAAACCCTCACAAACAGTGATGATGATCCAGGCCGCCCCGAAAGAAGTCTCAACCAGTGGAGGAACGAGTGTACAGTCGCAGGGAAAAGGCGTCAAGCCTGTAGTGATATTGGGAAAGAGCCCGTCCGCCGTAACAAGCAAACCCGAGCCAAACAAGTTGGTAATATCAGGGATTCCGCCCGCACCAGCAGTTGTGTTGAAGGGGGTATATAGAGAACCGCTAACCATAAAGCCTGTGGTCCAGCTGCCGATGATTGATAGCAGGGCTGTGCCTTGGAAATATGAAAAGGCGGTGGTGATGTATAAAGGAAAACAGGTGGAAGAAGTTAGTTGTGAAGCGCAAGGGCTGACCCGATCAGGTCGATGTTTCGCTTCGGTGGAACTAAGGAGAACCAACCCAGCTGTAGCCAAGAAACCTGTGTCCGAGGAAGAGGCTGAGGAGTTCCTGAGGAAGATGAAAGTACAGGACTATTCTGTGGTCGAACAGCTGAGAAAAACACCGGCCCAGATCTCACTGCTGTCATTACTGATCCATTCTGAGGAGCATTGTCGGGCCCTGATGAAGATATTGAACGAAGCTCATGTACCCAATGAGATTTCTGTAAACCACCTAGAAACCATTGCCAGCAAGATTTTCGAGGTGAACAGGGTAACATTCTCAGATGATGACCTGCCGATGGAAGGTACGGAGCATAATAAAGCTCTATACCTAGCCGTCAAATGTGAAGACTCGGTGGTAACTCGAGTATTGGTGGATAACGGCTCAAGTGCCAATATTTGTCCACTATCTACCCTGAACCAGTTAAAGATCGACCACGGAAGGATCCACAAGAACAACATCTGTGTCCGAGGGTTCGACGGAGACGGAACAACCATTGTGGGGGATGTTGTACTTGAACTGACCATCGGTCCAGTCCTGTTTACCATGGAATTCCAGGTGTTAGACGCCACAGTATCTTATAACCTGCTGTTGGGACGACCATGGATTCATGCAGCCAAAGCGGTGCCCTCCACCCTACATCAGATGGTGAAGTTCGAGTGGGAAAGACAAGAGGTCGTGTTACACGGCGAGGATACAACGTGCACCACGGGCGGAGCCATTGTACCTTTCATAGAGACCGCTGATGACAAAGGTCCTTGGGTCTACCAGATTTTCGATACAGGGTCGGCCAACAAAATTTCTGAAGGAGAAATCATCCCGCACCCTAGGGTAGCTGCCGCAACAGTCATGATGGTCTCAGAAATGCTGGGTAATGGATTTGTGCCAGGAAAAGGCCTGGGAGTCGAGCTTCAAGGGATTGTCCAACCTGTCTCCCTTCCTAAAAATCTGGAAACTTTCGGATTGGGGTTCAAACCAACCGCAGCAGATAGGAAGCAAGCGCGAAAAATGAGGAAGAAAGTTTGGTTTCTGCCTAAACCAGTGCCGCGTCTCTCAAGGTCTTTTGTCAAAGCAAGTGCTAAGGGGTCACCGGTCCCAAAGATTCTAGGACCGTTGATCGGTATAAATGAGGACCTAAATCGGAGTTTTGAGAGGCTATTCGCGGATGTCAGTGTGGTAGAAGCTGGAGAAGGTTCCAGCAGAACAGAGATACAGTTTGTGGGGCCTGAGGCCAAGACCAACAATTGGACAGTTACTCCTCTTCCTGTCCGAGGGGAGTCTTGGTAGTAGGCTTTGATTTATGTTTTGTGTATTTTGTTTTGTTCGGATTATTCCAGGGTGTAATCCAAATTTTACCTTCGTTTTTGTAAAAGTGTGAACCCTTTTATCCCGCAAGTTTAATAAAGTTCTCTTCTTTTGTCCCATTTTAATTTTGTTTTGTTCTTTTTCTTTCTGAACAGTTCTCTTTTTACTGGTTCTAATGACATGGCATGCACAGCGGATCTTCGACCTAGTCTAATAAATCAATCTGAATCTGACTCAATGATGCAAGAGGTCGTTTGTGATGATGAATCTGAATGTGATGAAGGTGAAGCCTTCGAAGAGATAAACCGAGAACTGTGCCAATTTGAAGAGAAACCCAAGCCTAACCTAAATGACACTGAGGCTGTGAATCTAGGAGACGCTGATAACGTCCAAGAGACCAAAATTAGCATCCACATTGAGCCGAATGTCAGGGAAGAATTGATCAAAACCCTCATGGAATTCAAAGATGTTTTTGCATGGTCATATGACGATATGCCTGGATTAAGCACCAATTTAGTGGTTCACAAATTGCCCACTGACCCGGCATACCCTCCGGTCAAGCAAAAACTAAGGAAATTTAAAACAGAAATGAGTGTAAAGATCAAAGAAGAGGTGATTAAGCAGTTGCAGGCGAAGGTCATTCGGGTCACTCGATATCCCGAGTGGTTGGCCAATGTGGTACCAGTCCCAAAGAAGGATGGAAAAATCAGGGTGTGCGTCGACTACCGCAACCTCAACAAAGCAAGTCCCAAGGACAATTTTCCATTGCCCAACATCCATATCTTGATCGATAATTGCGCTGGGCGCGAGATCGGATCCTTTGTAGATTGCTATGCGGGTTATCATCAGATCCTAATGGACGAGGAGGATGCGGAAAAGACAGCGTTTATTACGCCATGGGGAACTTACTGCTATCGGGTAATGCCGTTCGGATTGAAGAACGCCGGGGCAACGTACATGCGAGCAATGACTGCTGTGTTTCATGACATGATACACAAAGAAATCGAGGTGTACGTCGATGATGTGATCATCAAATCTTGGCGTCAGGAGGACCATGTAGCAGACCTAAGGAGATTTTTCCAAAGACTCCGAAGGTATGATATCAAGCTTAACCCGGCCAAATGCGCATTCGGGGTTCCATCAGGAAAGCTGCTAGGATTCATCGTCAGTCGACGGGGGATTGAGCTAGACCCATCCAAAATTGAATCCATCCGAGATTTGCCACCGCCAAGGAACAAAACAGAGGTAATGAGTTTGCTGGGTAGACTCAATTACATCAGCAGGTTCATCGCTCAACTCACAGCAACTTGTGAGCCCATATTCCGGCTGCTGAGAAAGGATGCTGCGGTAGGTTGGACGGCAGAGTGTCAGGAGGCCTTCGACCAAATCAAAGGGTATCTGTCTAATCCACCCGTATTGGTCCCGCCTAAGCCAGGGAAGCCCTTAATTCTTTATCTGACGGTCCTGGAAAATTCATTTGGTTGTGTGCTGGGGCAACATGACGACACAGGAAGGAAGGAGCAGGCCATCTACTATCTTAGCAAGAAATTCACAGTACATGAGGTCAAGTACACTCAACTCGAGAAAACATGTTGCGCCCTAACTTGGGTAGCTTATAAGTTGAAGCACTACCTGTCTTCATATACTACTTATCTCATATCCCGTTTGGACCCATTGAAGTATATCTTTCAGAAACCTATGCCCACGGGAAGGTTAGCAAAATGGAAAATTCTGCTCACAGAGTTTGATATCGTCTATGTGACGAGGACAGCCATGAAAGCCCAGGCGCTGGCTGATCATTTGGCAGAGAATCCCGTTGATGAAAAGTACGAGCCCTTAAGAACGTACTTTCCCGATGAGGAGGTAATGCATACAAATGAGATGGAATTAACTGAGGAACCGGGTTGGAAGCTTTTCTTCGATGGAGCTGCAAACGCAAAAGGGGTTGGAATAGGAGCGGTACTCATTTCTGAAACAGGACGCCATTATCCTGTTACGGCTCAACTACGCTTCTATTGCACCAACAATATGGCCGAGTATGAAGCATGCATTCTGGGTCTGCGCTTGGCTGCGGACATGGATGTCCAAGACGTCTTGGTCTTGGGAGACTCGGACCTCTTGGTACATCAGATTCAGGGTGAATGGGAAACGCGAGATCTAAAGCTCATACCATATCGACAATGCTTGCATGATCTGAGCAAGCGATTTTGATCGGTGAAGTTCAAGCATATCCCGAGAGTTCACAATGAGGTTGCGGATGCCTTGGCCACCTTAGCATCAATGCTGCACCACCCTGACAAAATGTATGTTAATCCTCTGCACATCCAGGTCCGTGATTAGCACGCTTATTGCAACGCCATAGAAGAAGAAGCAGATGGCGAGCCCTGGTTTCATGATATCAAGGAATACCTCAGAATGAGGATATATCCAGAACATGCCTATGGAGACCAAAAAGAGCCCTTCGGCGTTTGTCGAATGGTTTCTTCCTCAGCGGAGGAGTGTTGTACAAAAGAACCCTGGATTTGGGATTGTTGAGATGCATAGATGCCGGTCAAGCCACAACGGTTATGGCAGAGGTACATGCTGGAGTTTGTGGGCCACACATGAGCGGATATGTATTGGCAAGGAAAATCCTTCGAACAGGGTGTTATTGGCTCACCATGGAACACGACTGTATCACTTTCGTGAGGAAATGCCATCAGTGCCAGATACATGGAGATCTGATTCATTCTCCGCCAACAGAGTTACATACGATGTCAGCACCCTGGCCGTTTGTGGCATGGGGCATGAATGTCATTGGACCTATCGAGCCGGCAACATCCAACGGTCATAGGTTCATTCTAGTGACCATTGATTACTTCACCAAATGGGTTGAGGCTAAAACCTTCAAGTCAGTAACCAAAAAGGCAGTAGTGGACTTTGTTCACTCCCATATCATCTGCAGATTTGGGATCCCAAAAGTGATCATCACGGATAACGGTGCGAATCTTAATAGCAGCCTGATGAGAGAGGTATGCCAACAATTCAAGATTACACACCGCAATTCCACCCCATATCGTCCCAAGGCGAATGGAGCGGTCGAAGCAGCCAATAAGAACATCAAGAAGATACTGCGAAAGATGGTGGAAGGATCCAGACAATGGCACGAGAGATTACCCTTTGCTTTGTTGGGTTACCGCACTACCGTCCGGAATTCTATAGGTACAACTCCTTATTTGTTGGTGTACGGAACTGAGGCCGTAATACCAGCGGAGGTCGAAATTCCATCCCTCTGGATTGTCGCTGAAGCCGGGATTGATGATGAGGAATGGGTCAAAGCTCGATTGGAACAGTTGATCTTGATAGACGAGAAGAGATTGGCAGCGGTATGCCATGGTCAGCTGTATCAGAAGAGAATGGCGAGAACATATAATAAGAAGGTGCGCCCCAGGAAGTTTGAAGTAGGGCAACAAGTATTGAAGAATATCCTCCCACATCAGGTCGAGGCAAAAGGCAAATTCGCCCCAAATTGGCAAGGGCCTTATATCGTGACCAGAGTATTGTCCAACAGTGCTTTGTGTTTGACAGATATCGAGGGAAGATGTGTCGACATGGCTATCAATTCTGATGCAGTCAAGAGATATTATGCGTAATTTCTTTAATTATGGCAATTATTGGTTCGTTTGTTTGTATTTGGCATTTATTGGATAATGAGATGACGGAGGCAATTCTTTTTTCTATCCAAACACTTTTAACCCTTGCTTCCCCTTTTGAGCCTTAAGTTATTCTTTCATACCCCTCTTTGGAATCACTAATGGAAAAGACATGAAAAAAAAGGAAAAGAAAAAAAAAGAAAAAAAAAGAAAAGAAAAGAAAAAGAAAAAATCTTTAAAGGAAAATGAAAAGAAAAAGAAAAGAAAAAAAGAAGATAAAATCATAAGAAATACAAAACCGTGGGAACTACGTTTGACCTGATTCCTCAAAGACGATACGTAGGCGCCTCACGGCTCGGTCATAGTGTGCATCATAGTGAATATAGGATGCATAATGTACATAGTGCGCATAATAGGCACAGTGTGCGTAACGCACGTAGCTCAACCTAAGTGTAAAAAATAAGATTCCCCAAGCAAGAAAACTGGGGCATGTTTTAAGTTCCAACAAAGGTTTGATTTCAAAAGTTGTAACAGATCACCCATCAAACTATTTCATTTTTGATAGCCTTTCTTTAACCCCACACCAAAACCAACATCGATGCCCAAAAGACCTCCCGATCAATATCCAAGAGATACCAAGTCAGGCAAATAGAGCCAGGAGTAATACGCCGATCCCCAGCAAAGAAGAGGATCATAAGACTAGGAATGAATTGATGGTCAAAGGAATCTCCAGAAGAGAGGGTCGTATCGACAACACCCCGATTCCTCGATGAAGAAATAAAATGAGAGAGTCTTATCGGTGAAAACCTTCACAGGCACCGAAAGGCGACGTAAGATGAGGGATATAAAATGAGAGAGTCTTATTGGTGAAAACCTTCACAGGCACCATAAGGCGCCGGGAGATGAGAGAAAAGAGAGAGTCTCATTGGTGAAAACCCCTCGAAGGGCACTATGAGGCGACAAGACAGATCAACAAAAAGCGACCACATTCGCAACGAAAGGGACACTCATTTATCATCCCCAGCAAGTCAGACCATCAGGCAAATCGATTGATACGAATAGACTGGGTCGGGAATCTATGGTGCACGTCATGATCACGGGGACCAGTCATGTCCTCCAGATAAGTTCTTCTGAGTTTCTTCTCCCACCAAATATTGGTTCAGAAAGATTTTCTCCTTTTTCTATCTTTTATTTCTCTTCCTAAAGATTTGTCTTGAAAAGGATTTTTCAAAGCTTACTACCAGAGACCGAAGGGGAATTCATCCAATGCAGGATAACACAAACAGTCTTAAAGGCCGGCCCCAGGCAATGCAATGATCGTGCCTGGCAGTTTTGGAGGAAGTAAGCTCCTAAAGGGAGTGGTTTCGGGAGTAAAAGCAGACTCCCATAGCATGTGCTTAAAGAGAAAGCAGAAAAGGGGATAAATTGAAAACCAACCCCCAGCAGGCTAGAAACCCCCAGCAAGCAATTTTGTCCACCAACCAATTATGGGGACATAGAGCAAGAAAAGGGGAAGAGAGAAAAATCATCCGCCGGAAAGGCACCTTCTACCACCACGATTAAAACTAACTAAATCCTTTTGTCTGCTGCATGAAAACAAAGGATTGATGATGGCAGCAAGACGCAACGCCAGGGAAATCACCAAAAACCGGGGCAGAAAATTTCCTGCCGATTGTCGAAAATTTTCTCGGAAGAACGGGGAAACAATTTCAATACTTTTAAGTTCTAGGTCGCCCACCAGTAAAATGCGGGAATACTTTTAAGTTCTAGGTCGCCCACCAGTAAAATGCGGGAATACATTTTAAGTTCTAGGTCGCCCACCAGTAAAATGCAGGAATACTTTTAAGTTCTAGGTCGCCCACCAGTAAAATGCGGGAATACTTTTAAGTTCTAGGTCGCCCACCAGTAAAATGCGGGAATACATTTAAGTTCTAGGTCGCCCACCAGTAAAATGCGGGAATACTTTTAAGTTCTAGGTCGCCCACCAGTAAAATGCAGGAATACTTTTTAAGTTCTAGGTCGCCCACCAGTAAAATGCGGGAATACTTTTAAGTTCTAGGTCGCCCACCAGTAAAATGCGGGAATACATTTAAGTTCTAGGTCGCCCACCAGTAAAATGCGGGAATACATTCAAGTTCTAGGTCGCCCACCAGTAAAATGCGGGAATACATTTAAGTTCTAGGTCGCCCACCAGTAAAATGCGGGAATACTTTTAAGTTCTAGGTCGCCCACCAGTAAAATGCGGGAATGCATTCAAGTTCTAGGTCGCCCACCAGTAAAATGCGGGAATACATTTAAGTTCTAGGTCGCCCACCAGTAAAATGCGGGAATACTTTTAAATTCTAGGCCGCCCACCAGTAAAATGCGGGAATACTTTTAAGTTCTAGGTTGCCCACCAGTAAAATGCGGGAGTACATTTAAGTTCTAGGTCGCCCACCAGTAAAATGCGGGAATACATTTAAGTTCTAGGTCGCCCACCAGTAAAATGCGGGAATAATTTTAAGTTCTAGATTTTGGAATCAGTAACCCCACCTGAAGGCAGAAGGTTACAGTAGAGACCCCCAAGCAGGAAACAATAAAATCCCCAGCACCAAGAAGCAGAAGGCTGCAAAGGCAAGAGCGCGATTCAAAAGGAAGAAGGAACGCGTCTAAAAAGAAGCAGTTTGGGAACGCTATAGCATGCCCAACATAACAACTTTGATGAAGAAAGCCATACCACTGAAGAAACCATTGAAAGGCTTAAAGAAGAGGGCCTTGTTCCCAGCAGATCAAGCAAAGTGATGAAAACTGGCATTCAGAAAAGGCTAAGGACCAGTATCATCCCCCGAGTTCACAAAATAAAGGCATCGGAGGAAAGCGTTAGCCGACAAGAAAGCAAGGCAACAAGAACAAGTTGAAGATAGATGAGACCTCATGATCCATAGTGTAGCTTAACTTCTTGTTTTTCCTTTCAGAAAATGTAACAAGGAGATCGGTGAGCGGTAGCATCCTACAGCAGCATGCAACAACGTACAACAACAGCGAACACTACAGTCACACGGTAGTCCCAGCTACCAAAGTTTCCCGAACAACATTGACCTGATTCCTGTTCAGCCCAGGATATGTAGGAAACCTCTGAAGCAAAGGTTCGGTCAAATCTTTTTCAAAAATGCTTCACACGGAGTACTCGGGCGAGCAAAAATCGCCCGCTTTATCTTTGCGCGAAAACCCTACGTGTCTTCGGGCAAAGAGGGGCAGCTGTAAGCACGTGATTTTTGCTTCACGGACAATCACTCCAAAAGAAAAAAAAAGGCAAGCAAAAATAGTGACAAATGGCCGCGCTTTATAAATTTTCGACTTTGCATAACATGTGCTGTTGGTCATTTGCGGTTCTGTCCATGTTCTTTTTTATTATTATTATTTAATGTTATCGAATAAAATACAAAACATGTGTGTCATGGTAGTTAAACCGTAATTCGGTCGTTAAAAGAAAATTCAAAAAATATATGTGCTTCGTCCGTTCTAGGTTGTGATTTAACTTGCTTAAACATTTTAATTTGGCGTGATAATGGTGTTGAAGTGTTACATTGTTGTTTGTTGTAATTTCATTTGTTTTATTATTTATTTGTTATTTTTCATTTTTTTTTAAAATCAGAAAACAAAGAAAAGTGATAAAAATTGATTTGGGCCCAAGAAATGAAACAAAATAGGCCCAAAACCACGTCCAAGGACCTGGTCCAAACCAGGCCTGCCCAGGCACCTCCCAAAACGACGCCGCACCAGGCGTCTGATCTGAGCCATTCAACCACACTAATCCAACGGTCTACCTCAGCACCCGTAACCCGACCTGTTTAACCGTTCCAACCCAACCCATCACTTAAACCCAAACGACCCCGTTTTAATGCCAAACGACCTCGTCTTACCCCTCACCATCAGGTCCCAGCCGTCGAGATCAGATGATCTAACGGCCTGGATCCAATCCTCTACGCCGTATATAAACCTTCCCTCACACCCCACGCCCCGTATCCGAACCCCCCTTCACTCATCTCCTTCCCCAAGCCTTGAACCCCCAAACCCTAGCAGCCGCCCTGATATCCCTTTCACCAGAACCCGGCGGCATGAACGCCGGTGACCACCCCCTTCACACCCCTGAAACATCCAACCACCCTGAGCACGAATCCACTAACCATGTACCTCGAATCACCTCCCAGCGTCTCGAATCTGGATTTGAAGATTCGAGACAAAACTCGACCTACACCAAACCTCACCATCTTCACCCTAGACAATCCCCGAACCTCCCTCGTGACCAAACCATGTTTGGTTTGGTCCGAATCTGACCAGGGAAACATGAATCCCAGATCTGCTGTTTCGAACCTTAGGGTTCTTCGTGCCTGTTCCATGTCTGTTCCGTGCCTGTTTAAACCAAGAGTTTATGGTCCAATGGACCTTAATCGAAGTGTTTCTCAAAACACTTCGATTAAGGGTTCCTCGTGCCTGTTCCGTGCCTGTTCCGTGCCTGTTTAAACCAAGAGTTTATGGTCTAATGGACCTTAATCGAAGGGTTTCTCATTTGAGAAACACTTCGATTAAAGTCCGTTAAACTTTAAGAAGGGTCTGTTCAAACACAAGTTGATTTTTCTGATCTTTTCTTTCAAAGACTTTAAGGTAAGTCTATCTTCTCTTCTTCATTCCAGTTCGTGTGTGTGTTAAAGGTTTATTCATATGGCCAAACATCTTGTTCAAATTGTGTTTTGAATTTTACCAACTGTTTTCTCACACCTTGCCTGAACCCCTGTTATTTGATCAAATGTTTCCTCATTCACTGATAATGCGTGTGTATGTGAACTGCATAACTTACTGAATTGAAACTGTTTGAGTAATCAATCCCCAAGTTAACCTCTGTTTGACATGTGCAATCTGACCCCTTGCTGATACTATTTGATTCTAATCCTTGGCATTGATTGTGTATGTTGTGATTAATATAGTCGAGTCGATATATGTCGTCAATTAGTTTCAGTCATTAATGGTAACAACTTGATTCGTGTTTTTTATTTCTGCTGTGATCGTATTTGAATCCCATTAGGAACTGAATTGTATTGCCTATTTATTTTGTTCAATTTGAATTAAAGAACATCTAGGGGGAAGGTTATAATGGCAGTTCAGACTTTGAGCTTAAATGGATGCCATGTTCACTTAGTTCAGATTGTGGGCAGCATGCGTATGGTCAGTTGTTTTGGATTAAAATAGTCTGACAGCACATGCTGTCAGATTATATTCTTGCTGCCCATACTTTGGTTAAATAAACAAACACTTTAACAACAAAAAGGGAGAGGGGCTGTCAGGGATTTCATGGGAGTTTTGTTATTTAAAATAAGTGAGTGGAAAAACAACAGGGAGGGGGAATTTTTAGTTGTCAAACAGACTGTAAAGTGTTAAGGTTAGGCTATAAAAGAGGCAAACCTTCCATTAGAAGAGGGGGGGGGATTTTATTTTTAGTCTTGAGAGGGGTCCTGTGAGTTGAAGAAAAAAAAACAGAAAGAAATTTTCAGAAAACACTTTAACTAGTCACTGTCCAAAAACTGCATAAGAAATCAAGCTGGTCATCCTAACTAGGTTTATTACTGTTCCATTAAGAGAAGGCTTTGTGTCTTCTGCTGTGATTGTTACTACACTGAGTTTTCTGTGTGCTGTGGATTGAGTTTTAGTCTTCCTGAATATCGGAACTGTAGTGGTTATTTATTGAGCTTTTGGGGTTATTGGGATCACTGGATTGCTGTTACATTCAACATTCTGGGTTGTTGTTTCCTACTCTGTTTTTCTGGGATTGTTTATTTGTTGCTCGACTGCTCGTGAGCTTCGTTCATTATTGGTTGGTTGTTGTTGCTGTGTTGTTGCTGTGAATCTGATGTTGCTGTTGTTTGCTGTGTACTACTCAGCTGATCATTTTCTTTCTTCTTTTGTTCCTCTATACGAAGTACACAACTAATACTGTCAATGTAATCTGAAGTTGAGTATGAATACAAAGAAAAGGGTGGAAGATCATTTATTTTATGTATAGCCTGTACACTGAATGATCCAGGATGTATGATATCTTGTATTTTGTTCAGATATTGAGTTAGTTTTAGCACATAGCGACTGTAAATGTAGGGTAATTTGACATCCAATTGTGTGTGTAGGCTGTTGGATAAAAATTTTCGACCATGTAATAGGCTGCAGTTTAGAAATTAATTGTGTTTGTGATTAGCATGTCCAGTAGTGCACGAAAACTATTCATCATTAGTTAAATGTTTTCCCTTTAATAAACGGTCCCTTTATAACTATTAAACCACGTCTGTAGAACAAAGAACAAGTTCACGGCCTCAACCTCACAGGGGCCGAGCCCAGGTCGAAACAGACCAAGCAGGCCTGCATCGAACCAACAGTGGCCCAGGTCTGGCCCATCCCGCATGAGCCGGATTTGGGCCCGTGATGTTCGATCAGCTGTCCGTGTGTGTAGTCATGTTTTTCTATAAAAGCATTTTGAATCCTGCTGTAAATAACCTGCAAGCATGTAATTAACTAGGACTATCTTTGTTTTCAATTAGTAGAGACAAACGCGACAAGAAACGTAGTTGCCATAGGATATCCTTTTAAAATAAGGACGAGATGAGCCTCGACAAATAAAAACGCACAAGCTGCGGGGCCCTCGTTAAATGTATATATTGAAGCATTCAGTTTCCAAGGCGGGTCGTTTAGCAAATCTCACGACCCTCCCGGAATAATAACGCGATAGCCTCTTTAAGCGCGTATTTAACAATTTTACCTTCTTAAATTCGGGTACGCATTTATGTGACCCAAATCCAAATCTCGACGGATTCGAGATGTGTTTCTAATCACGGGTACATTGATTGTGACGTGGTTCGAGATGCATGTCCATGACATCGCAAATTCTTTTTTAAAAGTAAGAATGAGACGAGCCTCGACAAACAAAAATGTACAAAGTTGCGGGGCCCTCTAAATGTATGTATATATTAAAGTGTTTAGAATTCGGGATGTGCCGTTTAACGGATCTTTACGACCTTCCCCAAAATAACAAGACGCTAGTTGCTTTAGGCGCGCCTTTAACAATTTATTTTCCTTAATTCGGGTGCACATTTAGGTGACCCAAATCCAAATCTCAACCGAGTCGAGATATATCGATAACTACGGGTGCATTGATGTAAAGTGGTTCGAGATATGTTTTCACAACGTTGCAATTCTCATAAAATAATAGTAATGATAAAGCGGTTAAAAGTTAAAATTTGCACATAAGTTCATATTTGCATAAAATCAGATAATCAAGCCGAATATGACAGTTGAGCGACCGTGCTAGAACCACGGAATTCGGGAATGCCCAACACCTTCTCTCGGGTTAACAGAATTCTTTATCCGGATTTCTGGTACGTAGACTGTAATATGGAGTCATTCTTTTCCTCGATTCGGGATTAAAATTGGTGACTTGGGACACCCTAAATCTCCCAAGTGGCGACTCTGAAACAAACAAACCCATCCCGTTTCGATTGTCCTTTAATTGGAAAAAACTCCCTTGCGCCCTCGCGGGTGCGGAAAAAGGAGGTGTGACAATCCTTATAAGGGGCTAAATCACTTTCAGATAATAATCTGAACGTAGCAAGATCACTATCTACAGTGATAGGCTCTTCAGTAGTTTTAACTACTTATTTTAAACCTATTCTTTCAAATGTACCTAACTGGTATATTACCTTAGGCTTGACTAATGGTATCGTCCACTTATTAAGCATGTCTAATTGTTGGGGCAATTCATATTCCTCTTTTCTACTGTTTTTAACAGTAGTCTTCTTCCTAATGATATTCATTAAGAAAATAGTGTTAAACTTAGCTTCTAGGGTTTTCTACAAACATGGCTCTGATACCAAGGGGGTACGTGATCGCTTCCGAATAAGGTTCAGGAAATAAATTACACGAACTTCAACCATGGCTAGCTACTAAACTCTAGGTAAACCTTAAACCACGATGCTCCTCACAACCCTTCAACGGCCACTCTGCCTAAACGGGTTTATCTGAGCACCACCAGTTAGGTTGGCCTAACCAAGGTTTACTGTCAAAATTGGTAACTGCCTGGTCTATACAGTTCTTAACCCATAACCTTATCGGGGTGATATAGTAAACTTCTAGCTACAAAAACATGCTTAGTAAATAACCTTCGAATACTAAGTTTAACACTTACCTGTTTAGCCTATCATTTAGGCTAACAGTATTGCATATATTGAAGATGGAAGGAGTAGAACAGTACCAGAGACCGCCTTCTTTATGGCTAAGTGACCTTTTTGATTTTTATTTCAAAACGGAAAATATTACAAAGTTTTTACAGGTAGAGAGAGAAACTAGAGAGAAGTCAGAGCGTTGGCTAATGCCTGCCTTCTCCAAAACTGAAATGATCCTTATATAATGGATCAGCTAACTAACAAACAAAACTAAAACAGTAAGATGACCAACAAAATAATTATAAGTATGGCCGACAAGATGAAAAGAAAATTCTACATTATCAAAATCAGACAAACTATTTTATCAAAGTAGATTCCCTTCAATAATAGAGGGGCCCGTTACTTTATTAAAGTCATATTTATTACCCCAATAATTCATTTTATGGGGCCTTCATGTCTTTATGTTTTGGCTTTTTCTTTGTCGTTTTTCCTTGCAGAAGATTCTTCTGTTACTTCCTTCAATTTCGCCAGGAAGTCTTCAATTTCTTCCATATTTACTTCTGTATCAGCAGTGTCTTGTGCTTCTCCTGCTACACAGCCTTCTTTATCTGAAGTGTTGCTCAGGGAGGCCATGGATATATCATCTCCAATTCTTGACTCAAAATTCTTAGCAAGATCTTTCTTTATTTCCTCGAAATATAAAGCGAAGATTTCTTTCTTGGATATAGCTCCCTTTTTCATCTAGAGCTTTCTGGTAACCTGTTGGAAGGGGCTTATTTCTCCTTCATCGATACTAGGTTTTTTTTGTTTGACATAGACTTCAATTTTGTCCCTAATTTACTGAATTAATTCTTTGCCAAATAATTTTCCTTGTTGGTTTGTCTGAACTAATTTGGTCCAGAACTTGTTATAAACAATCCTTTGAAGGCAAGAAATTCCTTCACTAGTATAACCAATTTCTACATCCCATTTTATTATCCAAGGGATGGAGAATTCTATGAAAAAATACATAGCAACAATACTGTCGTAAAATATATTATCTTTTTGTAAGGAAATAATTTTGGGAGATATGTCTACCCATTGAGTATATAAACTCTTAAATAAAGGAGGAAGTATTTCTAATGATGGACCATATAATTTCCACCATTTGAAGAACCAATTGGGAATCTGTTGACTATTCATATTAGAACAGAGCTTAATGAGCCATGAGTGTCTCCTATTGAGATTCTCATAAAGAAAAGTTTTATTAAAACTTTCAACATAATCCCAATAATTAAATTTGACTGAGACTTTTTGGTCAGGATGAGTATATTCTCAATCCTTAAGGGTACTAATACCCCATTCATCCGAAGGTAAAAATCATGTATCAAGGAACAATCTCTTTTATGCTTAAACTAGTAACAGTAGCACATAAGATGAATTAGTGCATTGGGGAAAAAGGAAGAAAATTAACAGTTTCTCATAGTTAGCCTAAGAAAAAGAGAAAGGGTAAAATTTGAGTTTTCTTATTGAGGTTTGAGTATATATAGGAAGTTCTATATGTACAAGCAAACAATAATTGAGTCTAGTGAAATGGCAACAATTGAAAAAATGATTTGCAACAGAAGTAGGATTATATATATTGTGTGTGTTTTATATGTTGGGTTTTTAGTTTTAAGTATATTAAATGCTTAAAAGAGGGTTAATGGGAAATGGAGGGAATGAAATTTTTAAGTGAAATTTTAAGTTTCCCCCTCTGGCAAAGGGACATTGTCCCATATTGGAAGAGTAAGAGGTTTTTTATGGGTATATAAGCAATTGCTCTTCTTCTAGCCCTTAAAGAGTTGAGAAGAAGGAAAGCCTCGCACTGTCGTCGTTGTCGCTCGGCTTCGGCTTCGGTCAAATGAGTGATTGATTAATTTTTTGGACCAAATTTATTTATTAATAATAAAATATTAACAGAAATGTTATTAAATATCCGTTTTAATAACAAAATATTAATATTAAAAGAATATTAATATTAAAATCCAATTTTCCGTTTTCTGTTTTGGTAACAGAAAATTAACTACCCTCTTCAATTTTCACTATTTATTTTCCCTCTTTAATGTTGAGTAAATAGCCATTTATGTTATGACATTTATGTTGTGGCCGTTTTGCATAAACAGTCATTCTGAAGAGTTGCACCTCTTCAGATTTTAGTCCAACATTGGCTATAAATACAAGTCCATTCTGCTTAGAATTTTCATACGATTTTATGAGTTTCTCCTCCTTCTTATGCATATTTTTAACATCAAACAAAGCAATAGTAAGTATGATTTGCTACCAAACTTTGTGTTCGCTGAAACACTGGGTTTTGAAGTACCACTACACTAGTGTGTAATTCGTTCTATCCTGGGAGGAAATAATCTGTAACCTTGGGTACTCGGAGGGGATTAAGGAAATAATGTAAATTCAGCGGGCTTGGATTAAAATTCTATTTCTGTTTATGTTAATTTATATTGTTTACCGTGAAAATGGTAACAACAATTAAATTTTTAAATGAGATTCTAAAAATACGTGATCTATTCCCGATCTAGTTGATGATAATAATATGTAATCTAATGATGAAAAGTTAGATAAAACGAGATAGTAATTAAACCGTAGGTCCTGCTGCCCGGGTATAGGTCTGATCGATGAAGGACCTTGGGGTCGACGTCGGGGTCGAGCTCGAGCTATTAAGGATAGTCGGGGATGGGATAATTGTTGACGATATAATTAAACAAGGATCTTTATGGCCAATACTAAGGCGTACAATGAAGAACCACTAAGAACACGATGAATATCGAGGTGGCCTCGGGCCAGTGAGAACGAACAAGTTAGAAAGAACGAGAGAGAAAGATATTATTACACTTGTGGAGAAATGGAGCAACCTCATTCCGTTACAAGATAGCGTGAGTCCCCTTTATATAGTAGGGGAACTCGACTGCAAGTACATGGGCGTTAATCACAAAGTATGGAGATGTGATGACTTGATGTGATGCCTCAGCATAGGCTCTGGATAGGCTGGCCTTATTAGACTTAGCCGTGTGTTTGGGAGCTTCCCCCTTTGTCCTGGCTTCGATCTCCATTTTTTCTAAGTCGGGCCTCAACGAGCCCCGAGGTCAGGAACTCGGTCGTGGCTTCCCGTCATCGGGGTCTTGAGGCGTTCTTCCGAAGCGATTTGTCAGCAAGAAATCAAGTCCTCTGATTTTTCCACGTATAGATAGTCTCCGCATTTCCCATAACGAAGTGATGGGAAATGATTCTGACTCCTCGAGGGCTGCTTGTACACAAATTTTTATGAATAAGAATACATATTACTGACTTCTGGTTTGCTCTTTTTTGTATGCTCTCATGCCCTTCGAGGCCCTTTGAACGCCTTCTTTTATTTGTTAACTGCTGATATCTGACTTGGCGCAAGTGTTTTTTCCGATCCTCCGCTGATCAACATGGCTCTCTTTCAAACCCATCGTCATACTTCGGGCCAATCTTGTATTGATCTGATAGGCCCGAGCTACCGAGGCCCTCCGAGTTATATGAAGATAATGTGTTGAATTTCGGGGCCTTCTGGAATGTTACCCTAAATGAAGGTCAGATTCGGGTACCCGGGGGCCCCTTTTGATCCTGATGTAGATAGCCCTTTTTAAAATGCACAGGATAAACTTCTGCTAAGGAGTTGCCTGTACTCAAGCACTGCCTCGGACCTTCATGGAGCTTTCGTGATTAGAGTTTCTTGTGTTTATTCCTCTTTTTAAAAAGAGGGAACCAAGAGACCAGGTACTTGCCTTGCGTTGAGTGATGGTGTTGAAAGCTTCCCAAAGTCCGACTTCTCCTTAGCCGGGATCCTCAGGGCAGAGTGATGTCTCGAGATAGGAGATAATACGGACAATTTCTTGAATTTGGGCTTCTCGTTTAAGGATGATTTTGAGATAGAGTATGACCCGGTCGATCTGCATCGAGGCTATAGGTTTCTCGGGGCTCACTCCGGGTAGGCAAGCCGTCGCTGCTTCTTGAGCATATGTGGGGCGGCTTCGGCTTCTTTGCAAGACCTCACTATTTTTTAGATAGCCGCTTTTCTGCTTTGGCACAGGGTACTTCATCTCTTTAGGCACAAAAAGTGTTGGTGCTCGCCCTTGCTTTGACCTATTAGTTTTACCATAGTCATGGAAACCACTTGGGGGCCGGTTCGGCAGGGAACATGGAGTGTTTCTCCCGGTGCTCAGGATTTGAGGGAGTTCGCTCTGAAGACGGGTCTTTGATAAAAGAGGAACATCTGGAGATGGTGAGGAAATACTGTGGATGAAACGAGGGGGTAGCGCTGCAGGTTCTTCCCCCGGATGAGAGTATTACGGACTCTACTGATGGATTCTTTAGCGTATATCTATATCCTTTCGCGTTTTGTCCCCTTGACAGGATTGTTCTTGACTTTTTCTTGAAGTATCGAGTTACTTTGGCGCATATACATCCGTCGTTTTGGCAGGTGGTGCTGATGATGAGGCTCTTTACGGAGGAGGCTGGGCTTGAATTTACTCTTAACCATCTCGTCAGGCTATACCTTTTCATCACCAGGGCCTGCTAACCCTGAGGTGCCGTTCATCCACACCTTTTATAGTTGAAGATGAAGAGGATGGGGGTCGAGAGTGGGCCGATTGGTTTATCCGAGTCCGAACGGTCGACATTATCCCCGTGGAGCTTTTGCCCTTTCCTGAAGGGTGGAATTATGCTCGTGAGTGGAGCGTCTGGTGCTTTTTCAGATTTTGCCAATAGCGAAAATCAGTTGAGTAATAACGTTGTCTCCCTTGTTGCAGCAACTTCATGGACGCCGGGTGAAGTCCTCGACCATCCTGGCTGGGTTCGGGGGCTGGTGACCCATTCGTCCTGCGATGAGCATTGATGGCGAGCTGTATTCCGTGCCAGATGGGGAGCAAAATACCAAGGTATGTACGCATGCTGCCTTTGCCTTGGCTTTCGTATATTTGAGGTAATGTTTTCCCCTTCATTCGTACTGGATTCGTCTCTTGCAGACATCGGGCAGTTCCTTGGGATGAGGCGATGCTCTAACGAAGAGGGGATGGAGCCGTCGGCCTCCGAGCTGATGGATGATGGCAATAAGTGGGATCGGCATCCGCAGTGTGATGGAGCTTTTAGTGGTGCTTATCGGGCCCGTGCTTCCGAAGAGAGGGCATCATCAGAGTCTGCTGCTCCTGAAGTACCTGATTTTTGTTTGGCAGTTCCTTTAAGTGAACATACTGCGCCCAAGGTCGGTTCTCCTGGGGCCGAAGAGGCATGATCAACAGGAGTGTGTTCAGACTTCGAAGAAGTTCGTCGGCTTCACTTTATGGTAAGTTTGGGCGCAGTTCCCCTGTATTCCATGTCCTCCTCCATTTATTGAACTTTCCTTGTGTAGGCCTATGATAGGCTTATGTCTGAGTTGCTCCGTCAAGGGGCCAGGCTCCAGAAAATTCTGGACGAAGGCAAGTCCTTTAGGCTCCTTAGCAAGGAGAAGGAGGTTGAGTTGCAGCATTGTCGATATGAAGTGTACCGGAGCTTGAATTATGAGAGCTATTTGATGGAGCAGGTAACTTTCTGCGACTCGTGTTTTTCTCCCTTTAGACCTTTGAGGTTAACCCCCTTTTTGTTATATTAGCTGCAAAAAAGGATGGAGGCCTTGGAGTACCTTAAGGGCGATGTTGACCGCGCCAAAACTGCCTGTGGTGAGCTGAGGGCTCAGGTGCAAGCTCAAGCTTTAGAGGAGGCAGGCGCCTCGGCTAAGGTCCATGCCTTCGAAGACCAACTTTGCTTGGCTTGTGATAATGCCGAAGTCCAAGCGGATGTGATCGGGAAACTAGAGTCTGACCTCTCGAAGATCAGGGCTGAAATAATTGATGCCCGGGCTGAAGCGGCGCTAAGCCAAACCAAGGCTAATCAGGAGATGGCGATTCGCATGAAAGATGTTGCAGACGCTCAAGCCGATTTGAGGCGAGCCCTCGACTAGGAGAAGAGGATCGAGGAATATGTTCGTTGCAGATCCCGAAGAGAAGTACGCGAGGAGATTGATGCGAGGGGCTTCGTTCTATTAGAGGAATTGACTCGAGCAAGGGAAGACGAGTACGATGCGCGATCACTTCTTGATGACGAGGCGAAGAACGAACTCGGCAAGCTGTAGCCCTTTGGTGAGGAGCGTAGATTTTGCTGTTTTGTCGCTTTGTTTTTTATATACGTAGAGCATGTCTATAGATAGAGAGTGCGCCTTCTTTGCGTGTGTAATATAAGAGGAAACTTGAAGCTTTATTTCTTCTGCATCTCTTTTCTGTTATTGCTTTTGACCAGGCAGGCTGGTTTTGGTGCTTGGCAGGATCCTCGTAAGTCCGGAGCTGATCGGACAGGCCCGGGGGCTCTTAAGTGCGATCCTTGATGTGAGTAGGCACTGGGACCTCCGTGTTTTGTCGGATGTTTGGGCTTAGTCTCCGAGTTGGGCTTCGACTCGAGCCTTATTGTCCTTAAATCATTTATGCTCGTGTGGGCAGGTAGTAATTGCTCCCATTTCTTGCCCTTGGGCATTTGCCGTTCAGACTATTTTGGATCCAGTCTCCGAGTCGCGTTGTGATTTGAGCTTTAATTGACCCTTAAGTTCTCTTCCACCTACATGGGCGGATGGTGATGGCCTTTTGTGTTGTTTGTTGGTCGTCGAGAGAGAGAGAGAGATATTATTGCACTTGTGGAGAAATGGAGCAACCTTAGTCCATTACAAGGTAGCGTGAGTCCCCTTTATATGGGAGGGAACTCGGCTGCAAGTATATGGGCGTTAATTACAAAGTACGGAGATGGGATGGCTTGATGTGACGCCTCAACATAGGCTATGGTTAGGCCGGCCCTATTAAACTTAGCCGTGTGCCTTGGGAGCTTCCCCCTTTGTCTTGGCTTCGATCTCCGTTTTTTCTATGTCGGGCCTCGACGAGCCCCGAGGTCGGGAACTCGGTCATGGCTTCTCGTCCTCGGGGTCTTGAGGCGTTCTTCCGAAGCGATTTGTCAGCAAGAAATCAAGTCCTCTGATTTTTCCGCGTACATATATTTTTCAGAATTATTTTACAAATACAGTTTACTAACATTATATACCTATTAATTTCTCGGCATGTGTGTTGCACATGCATCTCCAGTCATTTAGTACAAGAACTTTTTTTTAAATAATATATAACACTACTAAAATATATTTCGATTACTTATGTTTATTTCTTTGAATTTGGCATGAATTATTTAATATTTATGAGAACTATTAACGGAAAAAATGTTAACGTAAACGGAAAAATGATACCAAACATGATTGTATTATTCACCCTTCAATGGTGGCGTCAACATGAGAACATGCTCATATCACTCATGGGAATTATGATAGTGATTACCTAATCTTTTTATTTTATTTTTTATATCTCTAGTATTATATATTCACACTCTATTTCTTTTTATGTGGTGCGAGTCGGAACACGAGAGTCAAGCAACTTAATTTTCAAAAACTACGAGCGATTTAAAGTAATGTATTTTAAAAACTATGAGTGTTCGGATGAAACTTCGTAGAGTATTGGTACCAGGATGACAAAGCGGGACAAACAGAAATGTTTATTAAACTATTCTGTCTTGTATATTTAAAAACTACATGAAAAGTACTATAAGTCAAAATAGTAATTAATTAATTTATTTAAAAGATAATTGAAAAAATCAATCTCTTAGTTGCTTGAAATAGTAACAATATCACATAAGATAGAATAATTTTATAGGAGAAAGAGATAAATTAATGATTTTGCATAATCTAGCTTTAAGAAAAAAAGTAAGGGTAATTTTTTGTAGAGAACTCTAGGTGTATGGGTGTACAACTGTCAATGAGCTTTAATTAAGTTAAGATAGGTGGTTGTTAGTTGTATAAGTAGTAGTTAGTTAGTTATGTACACTGTACCGATTTTATTTTTCACTATTCATCTAATGGAATCAGTTGAGAACTCTCCCTCTTCTTCTCTCTTCTCTCTAATTACCTCTGTGCAGACTCTATAGCTGAGCTCTTCAACATGATATTAGAGTTGTGTGTTAGATCCTTCAGCTCAACAAGCAGCAGACGAGTGTCAAGCAGTATTTGATGAGTCAATTTCTCAACAAAGAGCAAAAGTCCCAAAATTAGGACTTTTCTATCTCTGGCTGGAACTCAACGAGTGACTCTGCTCTTTTTGAGAAATTGCGAGTAATCCAGTACTCGATTGTGATTCTGTGAAGAGATAAGGAAGTGTTTCTGTTGAAATTGCTTCTCAACGATGCCGACTAATGAAGAAGTACCATTTGCTCAAACCTCAGGTACACCAGCTGCTCAATCGCAGAACCTAGAGCTTGTTCATCACAATCATCCGCTATACATTCATCCTTCAGACATTCAAGGTTATGTTCTCATCTCAATTCAACTTTAACGTTCTGAAAATTACTCGATTTGGAGTAGATTTATGAAAATTGTTCTTCACAGTAAAGACAAATTATGATCTGTGCTAGGAACCTATAGAAAGGAGGTGTATGATGTTAGTCTACATGAAGTATGAGATAGGTGTAATGCAATTGTGTTAGCATGGATAATGAACACAGTTTCTCCAAGTCTAATTAGCTCAATGATATATGCTTCTAATGCATATAAGGTGTGAGAAGACTTAAAAGAGAGGTTTGACAAAGTGAATGCATCTAGAGCCTGCTATTTGCATAAGGAAATTGTCACACTTGTTCAGGGAATATCTTTAGTATCTGTATATTTTTCGAGACTACGTGAACTGTGGGATGAATATGAAACTCTGGATCCTCCACCCTCTTGTAGATGCCCTGAGTCTAGGCAACATGCTGAACATTATCAAGTGCAAAAATTGTATCAATTTTTGTATGGTTTAAATGAGTCTTATGAGAATGCAAAGAATCAGGTTCTCATAATTAGACCACTGCCAAACATAAACCAAGCTTATGCTATGATTTTTAATGTTGAGAGCCAAAGAAAAACAGGTGGAGGGAATGCTAGTGGTGTTGGTGCTGAAATTGGAGAACCTGCTACGCTCTTAAGCAATAGAAGAGCAAGTAGAGTGTCACGATCCCAAACCACCCCGGCCGTGATGGCGCCTATCGCAGTACTAGGCTAGCCGATTCGACATTTATAACATAAAAAGTCTTCTTCTTAATTCATTTACTAATCAGCTATTATCACAAAACTTCCATTTAAACATTTCAATACAAACAGAAAAATATGCAAAACATCAAACACTGCCCGATCCTGGAGTCACTAGTCGTGAGCTACTAAAATACAATCTGATACTGTCTACTCAATACAAGATGAGTTTGATAAAAATAAATACTAAAAGATAGGAAGAAGAAAGGCAGTGTTGCGGACGCCGTGCAGCTACCTTGCTAACTCCGGAAATGCTCTAAAGGAAAGGATTAGCTCTCAGTCGGATGCCCTAGCACTTGGATCTGCACACAAGATGCAGGGAGTAACGTGAGTACGCCAACTCAGTAAGTAACAATTATAACTAAAGACTAAGTGCAGTGATGAGTATTTAAAATCATATACTTCTCATAAAATAAAAGCCTCAGTCGAAATAACAGGATTCAAATCAACAGTTAAATTCTGAACATCTCGTAAAAATTTCAGTTTCAGTGAAAGTTGCTTAAAACATTTGTTCAACATTTTCAATAGAGAATCAGTATAAAAGAAGACTGAAAACAATAATTTCATAAAAACAAGCTCCTCGAGCAAAGTATCACTCATCTATATATATATATATATATAGCTCCTCGGGCAAGCCTCTCAGTCACTCATGACTCAACTCTCATCAATCAGCACTCACGCTCAATAGGTACCTTATAATAACTGCTGCGGCGTGTAGCCCGATCCTTAAATATATATAGTCGACTGCCCTCACTGGGGGTGTGCAGTTTCAGGAGGGGCTCCTACAGACCAAGCACTATATCGCTGCGGCGTGCAGCCCAATCCTCCACCCTATATATATATATATATATATATATAACATTGCGGCGTGCAGCACGATCCCTAACTATCCTCACAATCCGGCTCTCGACCTCACTCACTCATCAACCTCACAAGCCACTCGGGCATTTTAGTACAAACTCAGGGAACTCAATCCAAACACTTTCATATATTAAAATAGAGTGATGAACAACAACAACAACAACAACATCCCAGTATAATCCCACAAGTGAGGTCTGGGGAGGGTAGTATGTACGCAGACCTTACCCCTACCCCGAGGGGCAGAGAGGCTGTTTCCAGGAGACCCTCAGCTCAAGAAAGCACCAAGTGACGATATATTAGTACTATTTATAGACTCATAATATAATAACATAAAATACATAACATACATAAAATAAATTAAAATAGCAAAATAACAGCCATATAAGAGAATATAGAAAATACGAGAGAGATGGAAGGTAAACTAATATCCAGCGTATAAAGCCCTGCATCAGTAGCTAACCAGTAGTATCCTAAGCCTACTCCTAACGGGCTAGTCTCACTCTAGTGCGCTGTATAGATATTCACAACTTCCCCCTAACCTTCAACCTTAATGTTTGACCTTCACAATTCCCTGTCTAGGGCCATGTCCTCAGTAATCCTAAGTCGCGCCATGTACTGCTTGATCACCTCTCCCCAATACTTCTTAGGTCTTCCTCTACCTCTCTTCGTACCCACCACCGCCAATCACTCATATCTCCTCACAGGTGCATCAGTGCACCTCATCTGAATGTGCCCGAACCATCTGAGTCGTGCTTCCCGCATCTTGTCCTCTATTGGGGCCACGCCCACCCTCTCTCAAATATCTTCATTCCTAATCTTATCCATCCTTGTATGCCCGCACATCCACCTCAACATCCTCATCTCTGCTACTTGCATCTTCTGGATGTGTATGTTCTTAACCGGTCAACACTCGATACCATACAACATGGCAGGTCTAACTACTGCTCTATAAAACTTACCTTTTAGTAATGGTGGCACTTTCTTGTCACACAAGACCCCGTCACTAACTTCCACTTCATCTACCCCACCCCTATACGGTGTGTGACATCCCCGTCGATCTCCCCGGTCCCCTGAATAACTGACCCAAGGTACTTGAAACTACCCCTCTTTGGTATGACTTGAGATTCAAGCCTCACTTTTACTCCCTCGTCCGTCGCCTCGTCCCCAAATTTGCACTCGAGGTATTCCGTCTTCGTCCTGCTCAATCTGAACCCTTTAGACTCAAGGGCCTGTCTCTAAACCTCTAGCCTCTCATTGACGCCGCATCGGATCTCGTCAATTAGGACTATGTCATCAGCAAATAGCATGCACCATGGCACCTCCCCTTGAATATTATGCGTTATGGCATCCATCACTAGGGCAAATAGGAAAGGGCTGAACGCCGACCCTTGGTGCAACCCTGTAACAACCGGAAAATGCTCGGAGTCGCCTCCTACTGTCCTAAACCGAGTCTTAGCTCCATCATGCATGTCTTTAATCACCCTAATGTATGCAACCGGGACCCCTTTAGCCTCTAAGTAGCTCTATAAGACCTTCCTAGGTACCCTATCGTACGCTTTCTCTAGATCGATAAACACCATGTGAAGATCCTTCTTCTTATCCCTGTATTGTTCCACCATCCTCCTAATAAGGTGGATAGCTTCTGTGGTAGATCGCCCCGGCATGAACCCGAACTGGTTGTCTGAAATAGACACCGTCCTTCGCACTCTCATTTCAACCACTCTCTCCCAGACTTTCATGGTATGACTCAGTAATTTGATACCCCTATAGTTGTTACAGCTCTGGATATCACCTTTGTTCTTATACAACGGAACCATTGTACTCTACCTCCACTCTTCAGGCATCCTATTAGTCTTGAATATAACATTAAACAACCCAGTAAGTCATTCCAAGCCTGCTCTACCCACACCTCTCCAAAGTTCAACCGGAATTTCGTCTGGCCTGGTAGCTCTGCCCCTACTCATCTTACGCATTGCCTCCATGACCTCATCGACCTCAATGTCCCTACAATAACTTAATTCATGGGGGCTGTCCGCATTCCTCAATTCACCTAGTGTAATATCCTGATCCCCTTCTTCATTTAGAAGTTTATGAAAGTAGGACTGCCATCTCCTCTTAATCTGGTCCTCCCCCGTCAAAACTTTGTCGTCATCATCTTTTATGCACCTCACTTGGTCCAGATCCCGAGCCGCCCTCTCTCTCACCTTAGCGAGTCGAAATAACTTCTTTTCCCCGCCTTTGATCCCTAGTTCCTCATACAGACGAGCAAAAGCTGCTGCCTTAGCCTCCGTTACTGCCATCTTCTCCTCCTTCCTAGCAACCATATATCTCTCTCTGTTCGCTGTCTTCTCCTCCTCACCAGTGCTCCCTACTAGTTGCAGGTAAGCCGCCTTCTTCGCTTCCACTTTACCTTGGACACCGAAATTCCACCACCAGTCTCCTTTGTGGCCACCGGTGCGTCCAGAAGATATACCTAACACCTCTGTCGCCGCCTTCCTTATGCTGTCTGCCGTCATCGACCACATAGTGTTTGCATCCCCACTACTTCTCCAAGCTCCCATTGCCGATAACCTTCCAGCCAACTCCTGAGCTTTATCCTCAGTCAAGGCTCCCCACCTAATCCTCGGGCGGCCTCGTACTGACCTCTTCTTCCTCTTTATTGTAATACCAATGTCTATCACCAAAAGCCTATGTTGCGTTGCAAGGGTCTCACCTGGGATAACTTTGCAATCCTCGCACCACCTTCTGTCGCATCTCCGGAGGAGGAGATAGTCAATCTGAGTCTTCGCCGCTGAACTTTGGTAAGTAACCAAATGCTCCTCCCGCTTCGGAAAACTTGAATTTGCAATCACTAGATCGAATGCCTTGGCAAAGTCCAGCAGCGAAGTGCCCCCTCCGTTTCGTTCCCCAAAACCAAAGCCGCCATGTACCTCAGTATAACCACCTGCGGACAACCCAATATGACCATTGAAATCTCCTCCTATGAATAACCTCTCGGAAGGTGGAATGCTACGAACGATGTCATCCAACCCCTCCTAAAAGCTCCTTTTAATCTCCTCATCCAAGCCAACTTGCGGCGCGTACGCGCTAACGACATTTAAAGTACACTCACCCACCACCAATTTAATAGTCATTAGTCTATCATTCACCCTCCTAACCTCAACCACCGACTCGCTAAGATGGCTATCAACCAGGATATCCACTCCATTCTTACCCCTGTGGACTCTAGAGTACCACAACTTATACCCATCCACGTTTCTCGCCCTCGATCCAACCCACCTAGTCTCCTAGACACACGCTATATTAATCTTCCTATTCTGGAGGATCTTTTCCAACTCTATGGACTTACTCGTCAGCGAACCTATGTTCCATGACCCGATTCTCAACCTATAGGCTCCCTTGCCCCTTCTGCCTCCCCTGCCTCCCGTCCCACACCCTGACCCTGGCCCACACTATGCCCCACATGAGGACATGCCCTTAATATACCATCCCAGACTGCAGCCACTTACCCCTACTGCCAATCTAAAGAGGGCTCGCTAGTGCCCAACTGCCAACGAATCAAACTAGAAGGAAACAAGTCACTACAAGTACACTTGTAGAATCATTGAACTATTGTGAACTAAAGGGACAACAATTTAGCTAAACACCAAAAGGGAAATCGTAGAACGGGAGGTACCAACTCCCGAGAACCAAACCTGTGTTGACTGCTTTACTTGGTGTAGTTATACGCTCACGCACCGCTTCTCACCGCCCTTTGATGATGCTCGCTCAGATTGCTCTCCTTTGCTAGTGCTTGTGCGCCCAACTTGTCTTCGACAAGTTCGCGAACTTCTCTGAAAACGCAGAATATACCACGACCCAAAAAGCAGGAAGGCTGTCACCGCTACCACTAGTGTAGCCCTGACAGTAGTAGTGGAATTATAAGGAAAAAGCAGAGAACTATACAAAATTCACCAAGTTCTACTGTGGTACAACAAACTGAACAATTGCAAGGTAGAAATATTACAATTTTTTAAGAGAAAACCCGCTGTCAAAAAGGATCAAACCCGAAAGGTCGCTGGAGCTCCGATACGAGATCTTTGTAGTTTTTTTTTTGGGGGGGATAGAAGAAGAAAAAAAAGAACAAGAAAAAGAAAAAGAAAAGAAAAGGAAAGGGAGATGAGCAGAGACGAGGAGAGCAGTGTTCGGCGCTCAGATATCCACCGGCGACGATCCGGTAGTGGGGGTGAAGAACAAGCTGGGGATTGGGGGGTTATGAGAGAGATAACAGACGGGGGTGGGGGTATGAGAGAGATTGGGGAAGAGAGATGGGATGAGAGGGTGTGGGGACTTACCTGGGGAGTGGTCGCCGGCAGGTGTTGAAGTAGCCATTAAGGCTGGGGGCTTTCGGAGATAAACAAAGGAGATAGAGAGTGATGAACAAGATTAAACAATAAACAGGTATAAACCATGACTGAGGATAATGCTTTCTATCAAATACAATGTGAGGATAATAGTAAAATACCCCTGAGGGTCCAAATAGTATGACATAAGGCCCCAGACATAGCATTCAACCCAAGTTAACAGAATTATTTCTAAAACACATAGATATCATATAGAGTTTATCAAAAATATGCAACTCTACAGTTGCCACGGGACGGGCCAAGTCACAATCCCTACTGGTGCATGCCCACACGCCCGTCACCTAGCATGTGTGTCACCTCATTTATCAAAACAGTATGAAATTCCGGGGTTTCATACCCTCAGGTCTAGATTTACAATCGTTACTTACCTCAAACCAGACGAAAATCTACTTCGCGATACCCTTGCCGCTCGACTCGGCCTCAAATCGCCCCGAATCTATCCAAAATCAAAATCATATCATCAATACATGCTAAAGGAACAAAGCCTATGCGAAAATTATCAAATTAAATCAAAATTCTCGATATTGGCCAAACCCGACCCCCTGGCCCACGACTCGGAATCCGATAAAAATCATAACACTAGAATCCTTATCCTCTCACGAGTCCATACATACCAAATTTACAAAAGTCTAACTTCGTTTGACCTCTCAATCACCCAATTTTAACTCTCAAGTTCCAAGGCCTAATTCCCGAATTTTCACCCTTAAATCCCACAAATTCCAAGCTTAATCTATTGAAAATCATCATATAATCAAGTATTAAGTTCAAAAATCTTACCTTAACAAGTTTCCCCTTGATTCCCTCTTCAAAACTCTCCAAAAGCTCCAAAAACCGAGTTGAAATTGTGAAGAATGACCAAAATTCACGAAGGGTCCTTTATATACTTTCTGCCCAAGGGGTTTCACATCTGCGGTAGTATTGTCGCTTCTGAGACACCGCACTTGCGGAAGAACCATCGCACGTGCGGTTTCCACTTAACCCTGAAAATCCCGCTTCTGCGGTCATAACCCTCATCTGCTTTCTCGTAGGTGCGATCCTTTATGCATACCTGCGGATTTGCCTTCGCTCTTAATCCTCCGCATATGTGGCCTCCCTCCCACACTTGTGACCTCGCACGTGCGGTTCCCAATCCGCAGGTGCGGATATGACAGAAGTAGCAGCTTTAGCTGCTCAAACCAAGTTCCAATCTTTCTGCTAACCATCCGAATTCATCTCGAGGCCTTCGGGACCTCAACCAACAATACCAACAAGTCATATACCACTATTCAAACTTATCCCAACCTCCGAAACACTCCAAACAATATCAAAACATCAAATCAACCTCGGATTCAAGCGAAAGAACTTAGAAGCTTTCAAATTCCGCAAACAATGCTGAAACCTATCAAATCACCCCGAATGACATAAAATTTTGCACACACATCCCAAATGACACTACAGACCTGCTCCAATTTCCAGAATTCCATTCCGACCCCAATATCAAGATTTCTACTGCCGAGTAGAAACTCCAAATTTTGAATTTCGCCAATTCAAGCTTAATTCTACCACGGACCACCGAATAACATTCTGAACCCACTCCTAAGTCTCAAATCACCTAACAAAGCTATCCAAGCTATAAAACCCCAATTTTGAGATCATTTACCCACAAGTCAAATTCTGGTTGACTTTTCCAACTAAATAACAAACTTAAGAGACTAAGTGTCTCATTCCTCTCCAAAATCACTCTGAACCCGAGCCAACCAACCCGATACCACACAATATAGCTGAACAACATATAAAGAAACAGAAATGGGGAAAACGGGGCTATAACTCATGAAACGACCGGCCGGGTCATTACATCAAGGCGGCTACAGACCTAGAAACAATATGTGAATGGGAAGGTTCCCCTTTATTGTGAATACTGCAAGCTTAAGGGTCACACAAAGGATAATTGCTATAAGCTACATGGTTATCCAGCTGATTTCAAGTATAAAAAGAAAGGAGGGGGACCTAACAAATATGCCAACAATGTGATCAATACTAATTCAACATCTGCAGCACCTGATATGAAGCAGAATCTGTCTCAGTCTAGTTGTCAGACTGCTTGCAACGTTTCAACTACACAATTTTCATCACCTACTCAATTCTTCATGCCAGAACAACAACAACAAAGACCCAGTGTAATCCCACTAGTGGGATCTGGGGAGGGAAATGTGTACGCAGACCTTACCCCTACCCCGAGGGCAGAGAGGCTGTTTCCAGGAGACCCTCAGCTCAAGAAGACGGCAAGAAACGATATATTAGTACCATCAATAGAGTCATAATAAAATAACAACAATATAGGAAATACGAAATAGATGGAAAGTACAATAATAACCAGTAGATAAAGCTATGCATCAGCAGATAACCACTAACCTCCTAAAACTAAATCCTAAATGTCTAGTACTACTCGGGTGTGCCATAGAAATATTCGCAACTTCCTCCTAACCTACAACCTTAATGCTCGACCTTCACTATACCCTATCAAGGGTCATGTCCTCAGTAATTCTAAATCGTGCCATGTGCTGCCTGATCACCTCTACCCAATACTTCCTGGGCCACCCTCTACCTCTCCTCGTGCCCACTACAGCCAGCCGCTCACACCTCCTCACAAGTGCATCAGTGCTCCTCATCTGAATGTGCCGGAACCACCTGAGTCTTGCTTCCCGCATTTTGTCCTCCATGGGAGCCACGCCCACCTTCTCCCGAATATCTTCATTTCTAATCCTATCCATCTTAGTATGCCTGCACATCCACCTCAACATCCTTATCTTTGCTACTTTCGTCTTCTAGATGTGTGAGTTCTTAAACGACCAACACTCAGTCCCGTACAACATGGCAGGCCTAACCACTGCTCTATAAAATTTACTTTTTAGCAATAGTGGCACTTTATTGTCACACAAGATTCCTGACGCTAACCTCCACTCCATTCACTCCACCCTTATACGATGTGTAACATCCTCGTCGATCTCCCCAATCCCCTGAATAACCGACCCAAGGTACTTGAAACTACCCCTCTTGGGAATGACTTGAGAGTCAAGCCTCACATCCACTTGTTGATACCCAATTTTTTCCTATATATTTTTAATATATATAAATACTTTCGAAATAGAATATATATGCACATATAAGCATGCACAAGGTCTTTATAAATTTTCTATGATTTTAAAAGGTTTTAAATTGATTTATTTCTTCCTTTTTCACTTATAAAATTTCCAATAATTATCCTTCAAATTATTGTTGTGATAATTTAATCATCTAAATCCTATATTTATGCAAAATATTGCTTAAATATATTTTTGCATTTTTTATAATTGCATTTATATTTTTTAAGCCAATTTGCATATAATTGCAATATTAGCCTTATAATGCACAATTACATTTTATATGCATAAAATGATCTTCTATATTTTTAAAATTTTAAATATCTATTTTAAATCATTTTATTATTTTTTAAAAATCATCTATTATTTATTATAAATTATATAGGGTTAAATTGGCTATTTGAAACTTAGCCAAATTATATTTCAATTTTAGCCTCAATTAAACCCAATACCCCAGCCAAATTTCGGATTAAAATACCCGACCCAGGCCCTAATTACACCTACCCGACCCAAAACCCATCAGATCCTGGCCGTTGATCTTCTCGTTCATTCTTTCCTTTTTAAATTCTAAACGACCCCTAACCATAACCATTTCTCTATACACTGCCGCACTAAGATCCTCTCTGCTCTCAAAACACTCTCAACCTAACCCTAATCTTCAACCGCGACCTCCCATCTCTGGCCATCACTGGTGACCTCTCATTGTCTCTTAAGCCTCCAATGGCTCCTCTCATGCCATGCTTGCCTTCTCTAAGGTCTTCAAGGGCCCAGGGCCATGTCGACTTGCATCTAGGGTTCGTCACCCGCCTGTTCTTGGCTACTCCAGTGTGATTTCAAGCAAAATCATGCTGTATTTGCTACAATCCTTGGGTTTCTAAACAGGTTTCTTCATCTCTATACATCTCTACACCTATAGATCTAGGACGATTTGAGTTTGTTTCTTTAATGTTTTACACTGTCCATGAGACTCTTTACAAGAATCGTTGATTTCAAGTGTTTTTCACCTTCTTCTAAAAAACTAGGGTTTCAGAACTTCTTTTAAAACCTTGTTTAACTAATCTTTGTGTTTAAACTTCTATTTCTTGCACATTTTGACTGACTTTATGATTTTACTACATCTTTAAATCGTCTATGTTGAAAGCCCTAATTTTCTAGGTTTATTCGTTTGGTTCTCTGTATCAGCATGACTGATTGGTTCTCGTTTTTGAGTTTCTGTGACCATCTTGCCTTGAATATGTTTCTACTGAGTTTCTTAGCCTAACTTACATCGATTCTATGTGCTTGTGTTCATCTTGACTGTTCACATCAAGACTTACATCTTCCTCACTGAATCAATATTGTTTAACTTTCATGTTTGCTAGCATCGTATGTCGACTCTTGACTATCCTTGTCTTACTTTATTTATATGCTAAACGCTGACTCATGACTCTCTCTTTGATTGATTCTGAGTTCCCTGTTTCTTGGCTTGATTTGAAAACTTTCCTTTAGACATTCGATTCTTCCTACTTAAACTTGGCTTATTTGCTTATTCATGAGAACCTATGTTATTCTCCTTAAATCAGTATTATTTCGAGTCCTTGATTCACTGATTTGCTATATGCGGATTCTCGATTATTTCCATATTTTGTAATATTTTATTTAGTTTTCTTACCTTATTTGGTTAACCGTGTTATTTGTTGATTCTTCACTAATTGTTTCATTGTGTATTTACCCCTAATTGTCTATTTTATACCTAATGCCTTACTTGATTTTCTTTCCTTAAACATGTTCCGCTCTTTACCATTGGTTAATTACCTCTTAATTAAGGGAGTACTTGCATTGATTTGATTCTAATTAGTACATAGTTCCATAATTATTGCTGAACTTTGATTCTTGCCTTATTTTCTACCTGTTACCCTGCTTTTTATTAACACAACACGAACACATTGGTTCAAAAACTCTCTCTCTCACACTCAAAGATTTCTGCTCTCTTTTATGTTACTTACTATTGTTCTAAGTTAGCCGGCTGCAAGCCAAGCTAACTATTGGGTTCTATTTTACTTTGTGTTTACTATCTCTTTACTGGTATGTTCTAATTTCAATTCAAGTACCAAAACAATATGCTTCTCCTACTACTTCAATTTTTCATGTTTCTAATATGCTTCTATCTATGGTTTTGTTGTTCAACCTACAACTAATATGTCTACTTCACTGTCTTCTTTACTGCATGCTTATGACTATACCCCTTAGGATTAGCCTGCTCATAATCCCTTTCTAGTATACCCCAATGTGACTATGTTTCTCTAATTTCTGGCATGCACCTTCCTGTGTAAAGTAGTTGGCTATCCTAAGTCTGTTTGATTCTGTATTGACTCTAAAGTTCATGTTGTACCTTAAAATCCCTGGAACCCCTTTCAAGGCTTCTCTGATTCTATACTTATGTGCATCTGTGCTTACTATGTGCCCTATACTTACCCCAAATCCCCCATTACCCTTGAGTGAATGTGTGTAGCTGTTTGATTCCACGTATTGAAGTGATGATGAACCTCCTCTGGTTCTGTATTTGGTTTGTTTATTGTTTATCACCTTAGCCTTTTCAAAATTGGCTTATTAAATAACTCCCTATGTTGTTATTACAAAACTATTTCAAGCAAATCTCTTTTAACACTGTTTTCAAGCACTCTCACCCTACTCCTAAGTCCCTAGGTTCTGCCCCCTCCAGTGTGTGTATTGTCTTGGGAGCCTTTTGAGATCCCTCTGAACTCTGGCACATTGAGGTTGGCCCTTCTACACTGCACTTACTCAGTTTTGGTTATAAAGTCTAGGTGTGAGCACTGCCTGGGATCCGTGAGATCCTTAGGGAACTCTGACGCACCTAGACAATGATATTGTATATGAAATTGGCATTTGAGGCTATTGGAGGTTTGGGAAATCACTTGGGCCTGCTTCAGGCTCCCTATAGTGTAACTTTTTCTTTTTCTTTTATCTATTTATGTAATTCATTCATCTGGTTTGTAATAATTTGTAAACGAATATTGGGGTGATTAGTAAAAAGGGATGGGTA
The DNA here is from genome assembly GCF_000393655.2 of Nicotiana sylvestris. NCBI lineage: Eukaryota > Viridiplantae > Streptophyta > Magnoliopsida > Solanales > Solanaceae > Nicotiana > Nicotiana sylvestris. The sequence goes on from NC_091058.1 coordinate 115,050,180, forward strand.
GTTACATATTTGTGGGGTAATATGGGTAGAAACCATGCCTGTAGGATTTTATATTTGATATGTTTGCCTTGCCATGTTAGAAATCATGCCTATAGGTTTCAAGTGGTTTCGATAATAGAAATCATGTCTATAGGTTTTGAAATCAACTTCACAAGTAGATAACATACCTATAGAATGTGATCCAGTTCAACATCTGTTATAACGGGTAATTACATTTGTTTTCATTAAATATCATGCCTACAAGTTTCTAACATCAGCTCTTAACAACTAGATATCATGCTTATAGGGAACAACATAAAAAATTCTGCCTATAAATCTAAAATCAGTTTAGTTTAAATAAGTCAGTTCAATTCATGTTAGTTTACTTCGAAACTGGTCTAATCAGTGGTTTGTTTTCCTTAAATGAATTCTTTCGAGTACTGCCATAATTTACTATTAGAAAGCATGCCTATAGGAATTCAAAAGTCCGTTTTTAAAACCTTCCCACTGTTTTACTACATCAAACGTAGTTATAATGCTCTTGGGACACCACTATTCAGCATTTAGGCAAGCATATAGGGCGAGTTTAAATTCTGCAACTCCGAAACTGTATTTCTACTAATTGAAGTTGTTCAGATTTAACAGGTCTAATCAGTAGGCAAGTAAAATAGGATCCTTCACATATTGGCCTAATTCAGTACTTTATAACCTTTGCTCACTTAGATATTATGTTCTAGGATTTGTTTTCTTAAGTGTTTGAATGTTATTTGAAGATGTGCACTTATGTGATATGCTTGAGGAGGTAACTATGAGCCTCTAGTTTGATTTATATGCAGTCCTAACTATTCTTGCCTGTCACCTAGAATTTGCTCCTTTAAGCACCTTAGGGGTTGTCTAGAACAACCCAGATTTAGAGGTCCTAAAATACCCCCAGGACCACAAGGAAGGGACGGGTAGTGCACGCATAGGACATTGTCAAGGTTATTAGAATGCTTTATGCTATGACCAAGGGGAGGGACTTGGGTAGAACAGGATATGATGACTGCGCGCTAATGTTACGTGTAGTCTCTCATTGAGAAGTGTTTACCGAACATTGCGTGGGATGATCCTGTAGGCTAACCAACCAAAGACCCCTCCTTTCCAAAAATCCTTTTGCTTTACTTTTCTATATGTACACAACTTGTTCAAAATCTTTGTCTTATTATATGAGTTATACAACGTCCAACATGCTTTACTTGCAATTATTTGTTTCAATTACTTATTTGTTAATGGACTAATTTATAAACATAAGTTCGGTTGGGACCACAGTTGTGGACCAATAGGAGTGCCTAACACCTTCCCCTCGAGGTTATTTCGAGCCCTTACCCTAAATCTTTGGTAATGCAAACCAATCCAAGAGTTAATCGCTCTAGGTGCCCTAACGCACTATAATCTGTTAGGTGGAAACTCTTCAAATATCCAAATCCCAAAGGGAAATGAGTTATTACCCCCTATAAATGTCGAAACCCGGACCTTTTCCTCCCCGTAAAAGGGGAGGGAGAAAAAGGGGGAGCGACACCACTCCCACTTCTGTCGGCTCGACGCTGAACTTGCACTCTAGGTATTCCATCTTAGTCCTGCTCAACTTGAAACCCCTAGACTCAAGGTCCTGTCTCCAAACCTCTAACCTCTCATTGACGCCGCCTCGTGTCCCATCAATCGGAACTATGTCATCAGCAAATAGCATACACCAGGGCACCTCCCCTTGAATATGATGAGTCAGTGCATCCATCACCAGGGCAAATAGGAATGGGCTGAGCACTGACCCTTGGTGCAACCCCATAACAACCGAAGAATGCTCTGAGTTGCCTCCTACTATCCTAACCCGAGTCTTAGCTCCATCATACATGTCTTTAATCACCCTAATGTAGGCAGCCAGAACCCCTTTAGCCTCCAAATAGCTCCATAGAACCTCCCTAGGAACCCTGTGATACGCTTTCTCCAGATTAATAAACTCCATGTGGAGATCCTTCTTCCTATCCCTATACTATTCCACAATCCTCCTAATAAGGTGGATAGCTTCTGTGGTAGAACGCCCCGGCATAAACCCGAACTGATTGTCTGAAATAAACATCGTTCTTCGCACTCTCATTTCTGCCACTCTCTCCCAAACTTTCATGGTATGAATCAGTAATTTGATACCCCTATAATTGTTACAACTCTGGATATCACCTTCTTTCTTGTACAACGGAAACATTGTACTCTACCTCCACTCCTCCAGCATCCTATTCATCTCGAATATAACATTAAATAACCCAGTCAACCATTCCAAGTCTGCTCTACCCACACGCTGATCGAGGCCAACCCTACACTACTATTGAGTAGCGAGAGAGGTCGAAGCAGCTTTTACCTGATGAGGTCGGGATCAATTTCCACAGGGAGCTAAATATTGGATTTGAGTGTCTATCTAAAGTGGAGTTGTGTATTTGTTCCAAATTACACTTCTAAACATTCTGGGTTTTGATTTTACTTCTAATTGTATAATACTACGATGCTAAATTATGCTAAATAAAGCTAAGATTAGACTATTGAGAATTGATCAAATAGATAAAAGGCACTAGGGTAGTGACTTTCTCCTAGGTGGTTAATTAACGGATTCTTGAGTCTAAGGCTAGATTGTCATATTTGGGAAGTATGATACAACCATTGCACGATTCTACTCACTCTACACCTCTCGGTGGTTCAAGTGATTTTTCCCTAATTGACTTTCTCAAGTCCAATTGGGTATGCAAATTTGTGCAAGCAATTGAGGTTGAAGTCGGGTGTTACTATCTCTAGGTTTAACCCTTTAATTAGGGCTATCAATCTCTTGAGTACACCACAATTCCTTGTTGGACCAATTTAAGAGATTTAGGCTTTTTTTCTCAAGAAGAGCCAAAGTCAACTAAACAATAACTAGTGTTTGCAACCACTAATTCAACAATTAAACATGAAATTAGTCCAAATATCAAACACCCATAGTCAATCAAGCATTAAAACACAAGACCCATCAATTACCCACACTAGGGTTGAGCCACAACCCTAGCTTATGGGTCTAGCTACTCATAATTAGAGAAGAAAATAAGGCAATAGATGAAGAAAAGCTCATAATAATTAATTGCTAAATTAAACTTGAAGATTCAATGTTGAAATTAAGCTAAAATTACTCAAAATAGATAAAATAAATGAGTCACGAGCGCAACTATGAGTACAAAACTATCTGATGACCTAAAAATAGGAAAAGAAGCTATTTATACTAAGCTAAAAATTCTGGACAAAAATACCCCTGCGGGGCTAGTGTGGACCGCACAAAATTGAGTGCGGCTGCACTAAGGCTCTAGGATCCAATAATATTCTCTCTGAACTTGGGCAATTCGGACCGTACAAAATCGAGTGCGGCCGCGGTGGATTCTAGTGTGGTCCATATGAAATGGACCGCAGGCCGCATTGGGCTTCATCCTTCCTTAGCTCTGCAGACTGCACGAAATCGAGTGCAGCTGCGGTGAACCCAGTGAGGACCACACAAAACCCTTTGCGGTTGTATTGCCTTGTGTCCTAAAAAGCAACCTCTCTGAACTTCACTTTTGCGGACCGCACAGAATGTTGTGCGGCCGCACTGGCCCTGTTTTGACTGAGCTTTGTCTTGTCTTGGTACTTGTGCAAGTTTCACTCCTTTTTTAGATGATTTTTGACACCTTGTTGATCAAACTGCAATCAAGCACAACTTGTGAGCCTTTAGGACTATTTTGTACACATTTCTAATCAAAACTTAAGCAAGAAGGAGTGTTAAATGCATCATATTCCCTAGTTATCAACTCCTCCAAACTTAAGATTTTGCTTATCCTCAAGCAAACAAAATAAGACCCACCCCTTAAGAGAAAATCCAAGAAAATTTAGCTATTCTAAAGTGACCTCATCTAGCATCAATTGGGACTAACAATTACCCTCAATACAAATGAATCATTAACAACATTCACTCTTTTCAACACCATGGATTTAGTGCAACACAAGAGCATCAAGAGATGACTCATACATCAAAGAAACTCTTTCTATTACTTTGGTCATTGTGGAACCCAAACTCACACATCCTCAACTCTCCCTAAGCAAACCTCAATTTTAGGGTAATGGCACTCAGAACGAGGTTAATGGAAATACACTCATCTCTCTCAAGGAAAAGTCACAAGTCCGACTCTAAGCACCATATGCTTGCCCCTTATGTGAGTCACCACTAATGTAAGCTTCATTCAACTCAAGATCATATAGGCTTTTGTGGAGACATAGTGAAGGATTATGGTTCAGGGTAGGAAATGTTTGGTCTAAGTAGGTTCCATCTTCCCTTAAGCACTTCTTTTGCTTCATTTTGGTACACATTCACTTGACTTTTTAAGTCATTTCACTTCTTTCTAAGGGGTTAGAGAGACACACTGTCACTCTTTCTTGTTCATTTCAAATCTTTTCTCCTTTATCAACTTTACACACCTTTCATTCTTGGCTTTTTTTGAATCCCTTTAATTCATTTCTACATTGAACATTCTTTTTGTCTTTTTGCTTTTCTTTCTTTTTCATTGCCTTTCTTTTTCTTCATTTTGTGCCTTTTTAACACTTTGTTGCAATCCTCGTCTCTCCCCCCCAAACTTATACTTTTTCCATGTGCTAAGGAAAGATCGGGTGCCAAGGGATGGTATCTTTTAGAACGGGTAAAGGCTTGTATTATGGTTCTTGAAGGAAAAAAGGTCTAAGGCTCAAAAGGGTTGATTAGGAATTTTATCATTGGTAGGTTATGGAAGTGTTCAAGCTATCATTTGGATCAAGGAGAGCCTATAATCATGTCTTAAGTCAAATTTCACTTAGGATTTCTCCTAGACAAACATTCAGGGCAAGTTTTAGACCAATGGCTTGGGACTTGGACTTGCAATACAATTTCTCACCACACAAGCTATGGGATCGCTAAAGACATAGAGTCGGGGGCCCCACAACGACCTCAGATAAGATTTGAGCACACAATGGTCCCGAAAAACCACTTGATGATTATCTATCAACACAAGAGTCTCAAGGTCACGACTTTCACCATCCTATACGCAAAATTTGTTTTTGACCATGAGATCAAAGGCAAATGTGTTAGGCCCAAGTGAAGCTTTGTTGAGGCACCCTTACCTCTAACTACTAAAAAGCAAAAAAAAAAACGGACTCAAACCCTTAAGAAAGTTGTCATGCCATCCATCATTGAGCCATCCGGTTCACACAAATTCCACCTTTGGAAAGAACCGTGGCATTAAGAAAACCAAAGGCTTATTGCAAAAGTTCAAAACAAGAAGCTACGAACATAAATAAGAAGCTAAGCAAGGAAAAATGCGAAAAGTAGAATGAATATATACAAGAGGGGATTTAATTGAATATACAATAGCGGAGCTGAATATATACAATGGAAAATATACAGACCCTAGGTAAAAAGTACGAAAAATGTAATAAAATGTTGAAGTTATATACATACCAAAGATAAAAAAAGAAAGAAAGAAATCATAAAATCTGTCAAATATATACAGTTATCCAAATCAATCAAAGTAGGGCCTACCCCCTCAAATGATAATTGGTATTGTCCTCAATGCCAACTAAGCAAAATAAGCACCAAAAATAGAGGAAAGAGGATACAGAAACTCTCTATGGGCCGTCTGTCAGCATGGGATCCTGAGTGGTCCCTGGGTCCTCAATATGCACGGGAACCTGAAGTTGGCTCCCTGTGACCTATGGCTCTACTGCTGGGACCAGGATAGGCTCCTGGGCTACATCCTGTGGTTGACTAGATGAAGTCTCCGGTGGGTCTGCCAACTGGACAACTACATCATCTGAACTGGGAATCATCCTCTTCCTCTTGGGAGGCCTCTGGGACTACTCTAGCTGGGGATGAGCTGCTGGCACAGGTTCCTGTAGTAGAAAATCCAAAGGTAGGTGATCTGCCTTCAATCTCTCCACCTCGACCCTCAACTCATTCACAGACTCTTTGGAAGCCCTAGTCTTTCTCATCTTCTTGGCCTCCCTAGCAAGCTCCTTGAGAGCCTTTCCATGTGAATCAACAGCGTCCAAGAGCAATTTCTAGTTCTCAAGTATCTTCTTCTGGTTGTCTAAAAGATCCTTGAGAGCATCCTCAATAGACTGTGGGACCTGTGTAGGCAGAGATGCCGACTGAGCTGTCATGGTAGAAGATAACACAGACAGCTTAGAAGTAGCTGTCTACATCCAATTGTTGATGCTAGTGAGGGCCTGGCTCAGACGGTGGGCAGTCAATGGATAGGTAGTGGTGGATGGAATCTCTGAATCAGTGGAGGTGGATGGACCTAGGTCCATATCTGCTACAGTAGGAGGAGGCTGTTGAGTAGTCACTACCACTACTGGCTCTTTAGACTGGCCAGTTGAGGTAGTGGATTTTCCATTGAAGTGCTTGCTCTTAGGGTTGTCATCACCCTGTAGGCTATACCACGAGAAGGGTGCCTTTGCCTTCACCTTCACGTCAAATTTCTTCTCCACATTGAGGTCCTCAAAATACATCGTCAGGAAGTTGGGGAATGGGTAGGACCTAATAGGGTCTAGTCTGTTTCACACGAATATCTCCCACCCCTTAGCTTCGAAATTCAATGTCCTCCTCAATATCTTCACCCCTGTAGTAAACCACTCCAGGGTGGTTCCTGGGATTGCCAAGTATTCCGCCAACCACGAGGAGGCTTCTTCACCCAACTTCATATTCTCCAAGTATAAGGACTCATCCTCCTCTGCAAACCCTAAGTAGTCATTAATGGACTTGCCATCGAATTTTACTTTCAAGTTCTGCACCTTTGTGACCTTGGTGCCCTTTTTGATGTGGGACACATTGGTGTATAACTCTTTCACGAGATGTTCATTTGCGTCCCCCACATGGTCAATGAAAAAGTCACATCCCGTTCTGTCTGTGAATTGCCTCAACACATTTGGGTTGTGAGGCATAAGGTCCCGGGTGACTATTTTCCGCTCAGGTATCAGTTTCTTCTCGGGCCACCATCTCTAAATTTGTGGTAGCCCACCTCACTCACGAACCGATCTTGCCATACTTCCGGTTTCCTAGTTCTCTCTACCCCTCCAACCTGAGGTTCACCCATTCTACTTATTCCCCTTCTTCTAGTACTGCACTCTCTCCGGATAATGAAGCTGTGGGAGAGGTGGATTATTCATTTCCACTACCGGTAGCTAAGACCTCAGATGACTCATAAGATACACGCATTGAAGATTGGGCAGTGGGGGAAGCTGGAGGTGAAGGTGTATCTCTCACCCTATTTCTCTTCGGCTAGTTAGCAACGTACTTTGGCACGGGATCTGAAGATATATCCCAGGAGGGCTCATACTCACTCCCCGACTGATCAATAGCACTATCTGTAGCTATGATGATTTTCCTTGTGTTCTTTATGTTTTGACGGACTTGTGGGGTCAGTCTTATCATGTTTTTGCCTTTACCACCTCGGGAGTACTCTCCCCTGCCTGGTTGTTTACCACCTTTGCCTCGTGATTTCACCATTGTCTGCAAACAACATTCATTAGACTTTGTTAGTATCCAGAAAAACAATGAAGTTCACAGTTGCAGAAAAGAACATCTTGCAGACAATATCAATTATTACAGAGTGCGGACCACACAAAATGCAGTGCGGCCGCAAAGAGGCCATTGCAGACCGCACAAAATACCATTGTGGTCCGCACAAAATGGCAATGCAGTCCGCATTGAGGCATCATGGACCGCACAAAATACAATGCGGCTACGGTCCTTTATTGAGTAGCTTGCAGGACTTTGACACTGCGGTCCGCACAAAATACCATTGCGGACCGCACAGGGGAATCGCGGACCGCATAAAATCCACTGCGGTTCACACTGAATGCCCATCAGCAATACTAACCTAGGGTTCAAGTGTTGATCAATTTTAGTCCAATTTTTCACTTAATGATGAGTCCCTAGGTGTTGGTTCAGTATTCTAACTTCCTAAACTAACTTTAAACAAACATTACCCAACCTAAGCTACACTATTGAGAGAAAAACGGGTAGGACAAGAAGAAGAAGCAAGAAAAAAACAAAAATTAAAAGAAAACACAAAATTAAACAAATGAAATGAGATTAAAGTACCATAAATGAGATGCTGAGATGATGAACAAGCCTTAGTAGTCAGTTACGTGCAATAAGTGGAGATGAACAGTTATTTTTAAAGCTCTGAGAGTAAAAGGATCGAAAAGTTTAAAATGAGGGTCTCAGGTCCTATTTATAGAAAAAGGTCCTGGGGCCTATCTCACCTACCTACCGCGGACCGCACAAAATGGCACCGCGGTCTGCGGTGCTCGATGTTGATACCCAATTTTTTCTTATATTTTTTATATGCAAAATATCTTTCAAAATAGCATGTATATGCATATATAAGATGTCCCAAGGTCCTATTATTTTTCTTAATTTTTCAAAGACTTTTAAGTCAATTTACTGCTCTGTTTTATCAAGGAAAATCCAATAATTGTCCCCAAAATTATTTTTATGGTGATTTATTTATTGGATTCTTATTTTTATATTAAAATATAGCTAAGATATTTTTTCACACATTTTTACAAATTTATTTGGTATTTTAAGGATAAAATTACGTAATTGCAATATTAACCATTTTTATGTTTAAATTTGTCTCATGTTTATAAAATGGGATTTTGTATTTTTTAGATTGATAAATATACATTATAAGTTATTTTAGTGCTTTTAATTTATTTTTCAGAAATTTGATTATTATTATTTTTTAAAAATTAAATGGAAAAAGGGGCTATTTAACTTATAGCCACATTTGGCCTTTTAATTTGGCCTAATTAAACCCAATACCTAACCAAAATTAAACCAACCCAAGACCCAAGCCCAATCTTAAGTTTACCCAACCCAACCCGGACTAAATCCTGACCGTTGATCATTTTTTATCAACGGTCCAGATCCGCCTTTACCAAATTAAACCAAACAACCCCCCAAGACCCCTCTCATTTCTCACTCAAGCGACTCTCTCTCTATCTCTTTATCTCTGGTTCTCTCTAGAATCTTCCCCCTTCCCCTCCTCTCCCATGAGTTCCATCCATCTTCTCCGGCCACCTCCTGTCCTGAATCCATGGTGGTTTCACCACCCACCAGCCTTCTATGGCTCCTCACGCTTTGTTACTGAATTCTCATGACTTGACCATGAAGATCTGGATCTAGAACCTTGTTGATTCAAGTTTCACGGCTATCTCCGGCCTTGCTCCGGCAAGCCATGTCTGTTTCGAGCCTGGCCTCGACTCCTCCGGCTTAGATCCAAGCCTTTCTCACCGTTTGGGTTTCTCTGAAACCCTAGCTTTTGAGGTTTTTCTGATCTCTGTAGATCTATTCCATATCCATGTTTTCCCTAAGCTTTTAAACAATTTTTTGATATTTCTTTCAAAAGTTATGCTTTTAAAGCCTTTATTTTCCGATCTAGGGTTTTTAGATGTTTGTCCGATTTTTCTTTTTTCTTTTGTGTGCTTCTTATACTATGTTTCTTCTACTATGTTCTTTGTGTTTCTTCTACTATGTTTCTTCCACTATGTTATCGTTAAGTTTCTGCTACCATGTTCTTATCAGTTTTCTCTACTGTATTTTTAAGTTTCTACTACTGTGTTCTTAATCAGTTTCTTCTACTATGTTTCTCATTAGCTTCTTCTACTATGTTTCTTTTACTGTGTCTTGCATGTTGTTCTTTTACTATGCTTCTCATGAGTTTCTACTACTGAAAGAGCATGCTAAGGGTCTCAGTTCCTTTCTGAAACCTTTGAACCTATTTCGATTAGTATCTTTTCCTTGATTGCTTGTCCTCTCACCTCTACACTCGATTGAATGTAAAAACCCTAGAATTTGGGGGTTCATCTACGTTTTGAGACCATTGGCTATGTGATTTTCTTGTGCTTCTTCTCTGAACTTGCCTGATTTCAAAAACCCTAATCTTTTGGACCTATTTGAGTTCCTGGAGTTGTTTAATCTACTGCTTCATTAAGTTTCAAAATCATTGTTTCAATTTTGTTTCTTCATATGATTCTGACTTTTGCTAAACTCTATAAGACCTTCCACTTGACTCTTTTTGCATGTCTGATATTTGTGTGCTCTTTATATGTGCTGAACTTCCCTCTTTAAGGGATTTCAATTTTTGATTAATTTCATACTTCCTTTTGTATAAGTTTGATTGATTGCTTTCCTTGTTTGCTGACTGCCATGTTACTCAACTTAAGTTAAAAACTTTTCTCAGCTTTTGTGACTTGGTTCATTCATGGACCAGTGATTACAAAATCTCTGATCCTTGATTTACTGGCTACTAATTGATTTCTCTTACCTTATTTATGCAGACGTGTATTTCAAAGCTCTCCCTCTAAAATAAACTTCTATGTATTTACCCCTAATTGCTTACTTTGCACAAGATGTTTATTTGATTTCTTTCCTTAAATAGTTTTACCTTTTGAGTCCGAATTCCTTAATTAAAGGAAGTCTTGTGTTGATTGATTCTTAATTGACATCCAGTTCCTTAATCGCTTTTTTTACCTTATTTCTGCCTGTTTTTCACACTAGAAATACACGACTCTTTCATTAGCACGCCATCACTCATAGTCTTTCTAAACTTACACTTACACGCAATAGTATTCTCTCTTATTGTCTACACTATGGCCAGTTTACAAGACCTACGACTTTTATCTATTTGTTTCTTTGAAACTTGTATGTCCTAATTTTAGCTTTAGCACCACAACAAAGTGTTTATTTACTGCTTTCGTATCTATGTCTACTCACTGATTCTGTATAGTTCAACACTTACTTTAGCATGCTGATTTCTTTCTGCCTGTTCTATTCTGAATCCCAAACCCCTACCCCTATGTGTTTGAACTATGGTTTAAGGCATGACAATATGCAAATTATTGTCCTTGAATTAAATTTGATCCCTTGGGATCCTAGCCTCTAAATAGTGTGTTCTAACAGGCTTATGGGTATGCTGGCATTCTCCATTGCTGGGCATGCCCATAGCCCGCCCTTGCCTCTTTCAATTTCCCTATTCCCTGAACCCCTTATGTGTACTTATCTGTAGCTATTTCTCCCTTTTAGAATTCTGTTTCTGCACTTGCACACTCTCTTAGTCTTTAAGTTTGCCCCTCTCTTGTGAGCCTTGCTCTGGGATCCTTTGAGCTCCCTCTGAACTTGGACACTTGAGAGTTGGCCCTTCGTCACTGCACTTATCTTAATCTGATAATACATTTGGGTGTAAGCATTGCCCGGAGTCCTTTTTGATTCTCTTAGAGAACTTTGACACACTCGAATGAGAGAAAGGCTTTGGATCTTGATCTTATGGAGTTAGTTTACCTCATATTTCAGACATGAAGTCTGAATTAGGCTCTCCTTTGGTTATACTTTTATTTACATTTTTCTGATGTATTTTACTTTATTCTGGGTTGTAATAATTTGTAATAATCTCTTGGGGATGACTAGTGAAAAAGGCGGGTAACTATATATGCAAAGGGGAGATACCATGTCTATAAGTCATTCTAAATTCTGCAACTCTCATATAGAAATCATGCCTATAAGTCATTCTGAAATCTGCATGCATATAGAAATCATGCTTATAGGAATCATGTCCATAAGTATGGAAATCTGAATTCTGCATATGCATATAGAAAATATGCCTATAGGTCCTTCTGAATCTTGTATATTCATTTTCATCTAGAAATCATGTTCATAAGTTTTAAACAATCAACTGCATATAGATATCATGTTCATGTCTTAAAACAAATTCTGCCAGTTAGATACCATGTTTAGAGGTTAAAACCCGTCTTATGTATTTAGATATCATGTCTATAAGGTTTATGCACTTTTACCATGTCTATAAGGCTTCTGATCAACTATGCGTAGAAAGCCTGTCTATAGGAATTATTAAGCGAATCTGAATCGCTTCATTCACGTCTAGAGCTAACCAGTAATAACAAGGATCATCATTTGCAGAACTCATGACCTTCGTAAAAACTTTCTTTCTTTAATAATCCGACAACCTTTTTAACCAGTATGTATTCAGTTTATTATTATTGCTTTCTGAATACAGTAGATACCATGCCTATAGGATCCTTATCCAACACTTAGGCAAGCCTTAGGGCAAAGTTATAAACTGAATCTGTGCTATTAACTACAACCAACATGCAAACCTGATTCATGCTTCTTATCTGTATTATGTAATAAATCAGTCTGCCTCAACCTTTAAGTTCTTAATCAGACCATAAACAGTATGTGAAAGTCATGCTAATTATGTGCTTTCTTTGTTCAAGGAGGTATATCTGAGCCTTTTCTTGTTATGTGCTTTCCCCCAACTTGCTATACATGTTTTTGTATGCCGCCTTAGAGTTTTGCCTTTGAAACAACAAATAAGCCTAATATCCCTCCTCCTTAGGATTAGTAGTCATAAATGTCTCCGGGACTGATAGGATTGGGATGGGTAATAACATGCAATAAGTAAATGAGACCATTCCGCGCTTTAATACCTTAATGGCTGGGAAAGGGTAGATATGGATATGATGACCACACGATACCATCTTGTGTAGCCCCTCACTGAGGAGTGATTACCGGATGTTGTGTGGGGTGATCTATATTATTAATAAACCTAGGACCCCCCTTTCCCTTTGTTTCTTTGTTTCTTCTAAAGATTTCAAACTATTTCTTTTAAGAAAATCACCTTCCTTTTAATTCTTTCCAATTTTGTTTGTAATCATTATATGAAAATCCCCTCTTATTTGAAGCATTATTTGCCTACATGTTATTTGCACCTAAATTCACAACAATAGTCTGGCCGGGAACCACACTAGTGGATCCTAAGGGGTGCCTAACACCTTCCCCTTAGAATAATTTCAAGCCCCTACCCAATCTCTAGTTACTCAAATCAAATCTTCTTGGTGTCCTAATGCACCTTAATCATTAGGTGGAGACTCTTCAATTCAAACCCAAAAATTCCCCAAAAAGGGAATGAGTTGTCCTCCCAAATGTCATAAACCCGATTTTGCGAGAAAAAGGGGGCGCGACAGCATGGCGACTTCGATGGGGATTTTTAGGCTTTTACCATTTCAGACTATTATTATTTATGCTTCTTTATGCGCAATTATCTGTTTATTTCTTTCAAGCATTCAATTTTCTTTTCGATTGCAAAACTGACTTGTCTTTTTGTTTCTTTCCTTTATTTCTTTTACTGCTTTCCTTTGTTGTTTTCCTTTATTACTGATTTAAATTATGAAGAACTGTTGTATTTACTGCTTTCTCAACGTGCAAATACGTGACAACCTACTTTAGTTATTGCATAAACATGTTTTCAACATCATATTCCACTCGTGCCAAACAAAATACCATAGAAACACGTATAATGAGTGGTTGCTCTATTCCGATATTATCACCCCCTTAAATCCGGCAAAGGCATATTTGCGGTAAAACCAGTCGATCAACGGTGTAGTCGATGGTTCCGCGTCTTTCCCTCTTGAGTTGTCCGCTCAAGGGTAGCAGTCTTAAACCCCATAGAAACCTTACTTTGTTTAATTGTACATATCATGGTCAAACCTAGCCGAGTCAGTTATGCTGTCCGCATAATGACTCTTTAAGATAGCTTTGTCCAAAGTCCACTGGGTTTCCCTAAAACCGAAACGGACACTACCACATTTTGTGCATTTATTTGGAGAACTAAATGTTTTTATGCCAATTATTGATATTTAATAGTCGAGTCTGGTGGGGATAAGGGCCTAACCTTTTGTCTTGCATAAATATGAGGCACGAAGTCCCCAGATTCGGCATGGTCACCAACATCCACCCAAAATTTCTAAGCTGGTGGGAGGATCTTCATTCTAGTGATCAGACTCTTGTCCGGAAATACCTAGGAAATCTACCTTCTCTTCTGGAAATCCAACCTAACAACAAGATCATAGAAGTTGCTACTCTATTCTGGGATTGTGATAGGTCTGTGTTCCACTTCGGGGACATTGAGATGACACCCCTACTGGAGGAAATATGAGGATTAGCTGGTATACCATGGGAAACTCTGAGTTTGTTAATGCCAGAAAACCGCAAGGGTAGAGGTTTCCTCAAAATGATGGGTCTAAAGAAGAATCTAGACTTAACATACTTGAAAGAGTCGTATATTCCCTTTGATTATTTGTACGAGAGGTATGGTCACAGCAAATCTTACCGTACTTATCCTGACGAGTTCGCCCTCACATCATTAGGGCATATTCACCGAAGGGTCTTTGTCTTCATGTTTTGCTTCCTCGGGATGATAGTGTTTCCAACGAAGAAAGCAAGGATCCACACCAAGCTAGCTATGGTAACCAAAACTCTAATGGAGGGAATTGGTGGGAACCCATTCAACATAGTGCCCATGATCATTGTAGAGAAATACCGAGCCTTGGAGAAGTGTCAACAAGGAGCCAAACATTTCGAGGGCTGCAATTTGCTACTCCAACTCTGGCTCATGGAGCATCTCCAAAGGGGTGAATACCGGCAAGAGATTCAGTGAAGGGATTGGGATGATCACATATCCGTCCATCATCCAAGACGAATGAACTACATGCCCAACATGTTTGCCCAGCCAAAAGACGCCAAAAGGTGGTTAGAGCTGTTTGAAAATCTAACTGAGGATCAAGTACAATGGATGTTTGAGTGGTTCCCTACTGAGGAATTCATCACCCAATCCAGGAATGCACCGTTTCTGATACTGATCGGTTTGAGAGGAACCTACACTTACGTCCCTCTCCGAGTTTTGAGACAGGCTGGAAGGAAGCAAGTTATACCAAGGGTAAACAAGATGAGTCACTTTCGGGCTGAATTTCAGGATGATGATAGCCCTTACAAGTGCCAAGCTCAGCATATGTGGCACTGCAAAATCATCATGGGAAGGCATACCATCGAGCCAGACAGATACCATGCCGGTTGTACTCCATACTATTCAAGCTGTCTAGAGGATAATCATAATGGTCTGGGTCAACCTGGATTTGTTCGAGGTCATAGAATCATAGATAAAAAGGCCGAGGCACAGGTCAAATACAATCAATTGTGCAAGAGGATTCGGGAATGTGAAAGCGAGCACCGTGAGATACAAGAAGCCCACCAAAAGCTGATTGAAGAATGGAAAGACATGGTTGTCAGTGCCAACAAGCGACTGGGATACTTGGAGCGGGGTTTAGTAGAGCTGGAAAGGAAATTTCTCAAAAGAATCGAGGATTACCAGAATGCTGAAGGAAACGAGGGCGGACACCTAGCCAGAGCCTACCTATTGCTGGGACTTCGCGAGTTGGTAAAGCTGTTCGATGGAGCCAAAGATGCCGAGTCTGGGGAAGGTTCTTCAGGGACCAAGTAGATAGGAGTTTATCTTTTCGCTTTATAAAATGTAATAAGGCCAATGGTCATTAGTGATTTTCATTTCTTGTTTATTTAGTGTCGATTTGGGATTCGTCTTATTTTCTATCAATAAAATGAGGCATTTAGCATTCTAAGTTCTCTAAAACAATTTGTCGCTAGGCCTACCGCAGGCACAAAGAGGTCCCCAAATTAGGACACGATTTAAATTCCAGCACTACGTGTTTAAACACTGTAATACTTTTTATGATCCTCACTAACTTGGTTACCTTTTGTTTTATTCTTTGTTTTTTTTATTATTCCCCTCCCCAAAGGTTAGTTCGTGCACTCTAGCATCATCATTCTATTCCACGAGATCCAAGGGCCCTCCACCCACTCCTCCTCTTAGTCCTATCAGAAACAAGAACAAAGGGAAGATGGAAGATTCGAACAACACCAGAAAGGAAAACTCAACTGAACGGGTAGAGGTCACTCATGGTACTCAGGTTTCCAAAGAAAGTGCGTCCCAACTCAAGCAGAAACTGTTGAAGTTCCAGGAGGAACTTGATCATGTTCGGAATCTAGCGAATTTGTCATTCCATCACCACTCTAGACGTTAATTTCCCAAATACTCAAAACCCACACCTCCATAAAATATCCCAAAAACACAAAACCATCCCGCTCCTCACCACCACTGCAATACTTGCCACACCTCCAAAATACTCCACTGCTCATCCCAGAACCGTTGAACTCTACAAATGACCATTTACACGCTCATCATAACACCCCCATCTATATGGAGACCATACTACTCTCCACCCAACCCATCTCAAGCACACTCGAGTCTTATGATAAAAACTCACTCATCAAGAACCTGGCTGAAGAACTTAAGAAGTTGACTAGCCGAATTCAGGGCGTCAAAGGGAGTAAGGGGATTGTAGGGTTGAACTACAAAGATCTTTGCATACAACCCGGTGTCGAACTGCCCGAGGGGTACAAACCTCCTAAGTTCGAGATGTTTGATGGTACAAGGGATCCAAGAGTTCATTTGAGAACATACTACAACAAGCTGGTCAGAGTAGGAAAGGACGAAAGGATCGGCATGAAATTTTTCATGAGGAGTCTGAAAGGAGATGTTCTGTCTTGGTAGATTAGCCAAGACCCGAAAAAATGGTCGAGCTGGGTAAGTATGGCGTCCGATTTCATGGACAGGTTCAGGTTTAACACAGAAAATACGCCAGACGTATTCTATATTCAGAACCTAAAGAAGAAGCCCACAGAAACATTCTGCGAGTATGCTACTCGCTGGAGATCAGAAGCTGCTAAGGTCAGACCTGCCTTAGATGAAGAACAAATGAAAAAATATTTCGTCCGAGCTCAGGAACCGCAATACTATGAAAGACTGATGTTGATTGAAAGCCATAAATTTTTCGACATCATCAAGTTTGGTGAAAGGATCAAAGAAGGCATCAAAAGTGCTATGGTTACAAACTTTGAAACCTTGCAAGCTACCAATAAGGCCTTACAGTATGGTGGTACGTCCAAGAAAAGGGATGTAGGTGCCATAATGGTTGCACAGAGAACCAAATCCTCTATCAAATACCAAACCTATCCAATGCCTCCACTCACATATCAGCCTACTCTGAACTACCAAGCACCCTCACCCTCATACCAAACTCCACTACCCATTTATCAATCACCTCCACCTTCCACATATCAACCTACTTCACCAAGATATTCCCAACCTGCACATGTCTACCAAGCATACAATGCTCAACCATTCCACTATCAATCACCTCCCGCACAATAAAACTTTCCTAGACCTCAACCAAATTTTGACCGCAGACCTCCTAAACAGTATACCGCAATTCTTGAGCCAATTGACCAGCTGTATGAGAGACTCAAAGTTGCTGGTTATGTCACCCTATCCCTGCTATAACCCCTAAAAACCCTTCTCAATGGGTCAATCCAAATAAATCCTGTGCATACCGTTCTGGCATGAAAGGACATACCATTAATGAATGCCGCTCTCTGAAAGATAAGATCCAGACTTTGATTTATAACAAGATTATTGTGGCAAAAGAACCTGCTCCAAATGTCCGCAATAACCCTCTGCCGGACCACAAGGGTGGAGGCGTTCACATGATTGAAATAGAGGATGATTGGGACCCTAACGGATCGATCAGTTTGATCACAGAAGGCGACAATCCAAAAAAGCCAATAGTCACCCTCAATCCGATTGTAGTCCAGATTTAGCCTTTTAGGGACGCCGAGGTAAATATGTCCATGCCACTTGAGTTTGAAGCACCATCCTCTGCAAAGACGCCGGCGCCAATTGAGGTCGAGTTTGTGTCTCCAGCAAACGCACCCGCACCATTTGAAGTTTCGGTTTTACCTTCCAAAGCACATGCTCCGTTTGGAGTAAAAGTGCCCATGCCAATTCCAGTAGCAATGTCTGCCGTAACACCATTCCATACAAATGCCATACCTTGGGACTACACAGCCGAGGCAAGAAGAAAAGGGAAGGTTAAGTTCGGGGAAGCCATTGTGGCACAGGGTATGACAAGAACTGGTAGGGTTTATACCCCGGAACATTTGGCTGAGTAAAGCAAGCAGGCCTCTGGTCGGACAACCATCACTAAAACTGGGCCCGATGATCTCTGGATAAAGATACAAGCCAAGGAATACTTGGTCATTGATCAGCTGAACAAAATGCCGACAAAAATTTCTATCCTAGCTTTGCTACAAAATTCCGATGCACACAAGAATGCCTTGTTAAAGATGTTGAGTGAGGCATATGTACCAAACAACATCACCAAAGGAGATAAGGCAAACATGGTAGGGCAGGTATTGGAAAATCACAAGATCACTTTTCATGAAGATGAGCTGCCACTAGAAGGGTTGAGTCACAACAAGGCTTTGCACATCACCGTGCAATATAAGATTATTTTATCACCAGAATCCTGATTGATGGAGGGTCCAACCTCAACATTTGTCCGTTGGTAACACTCAGGACATTGGGAAAGGGGCTGCATGAGATCAAGGACGGGGCCATAAACGTCAAAGCTTTTGACAGTTTCTAAAGGTCCACCATTAAGGAAATCAGCCTGTGTTTGCAAATGGGGCCTACTTGATTCGATGTTGATTTTTCAGTGATAGACGTGCCGACATCTTACAATTTGTTGTTGGGACGACCGTTGATTCATGCCTCTGGGGCCGTAGTGTCAACACTACATCAGGCGGTGAAATTTGAATAGAACCACCAAGAGGTGATCATTCACGGTGACGGTAGCAATCCCATATACAGTCGCCAGACCATCCCAACAATCGGAGTCAAAGGAAAGATAGACGGGGAGACCTATCACCACATCGAGCGAGTCAATGCCGTGATAAGGACAAATGGTGGGACAATAAAATTGAAAGCATATTAAATTGGAGCGGATACAAACCTGGCAAGGGACTTGGCAAGAACCTCCAAGGAATCGCTAAGCCTATCAAACTAAAGAAACATGGCACCACCTTCGGTCTGGGATATGAGTACACTTGGGAGGAATTCAACAACTGGTCGCCACCATGGCACGGTCCTTACTATCCGCTGGAGCAGCCAATACCACATTTGAAGCAGACTTTCCAGCCAGCCGATGTTATCTATGGGTCAGAAGAAGAGGAAGCACTGGCAGCATTGAGGAATTTGTTCCTAGAAGACAGTGATATGGATTGTTGTGTTGTTTTCGAGGAGGAGGGGGAGGAAGGCCCTCCCATACAGGCAGTAAGCAGAAGAGCATGCCTCAATAACTGGACCATCAGAACCACCAGAGCCCGAAAAGCCTTGGGGTAGCAAGGCTGAACAAGCATCATGCACTATCTTTTATTTTTACTAGTTGACTTTCCTTTCACATTTTAAAATTTCGCAATAAGATCTTCAATATTCAAAATAGTTATGGAATTTATCAAAGCATTTCGATTTTCCCTATAAATCTTACTCTTATTATTTTCTCTCATTACTTACTTATACAGCATTACTATTACCTATCTTGATGAACCAATGACTGTGACATGCAACAAGACAACGCAACAAACAGACGTAGATTCAGAGGAAGATGACATACCATAAGAAATTGTTAAGAAAGTTGAGAACTTTGAGAACAGGCCTAAGTCCAACCTGGACGAGACTGAGATTGTCAACTTGGGAGATGCAGAAAACGTTAAAGAAACACGAATCAACGTCTACTTATCGCCATCAGAAAAGAAGGAATACACAGAATTTCTAAGGGAATATGAGGACATATTCGCCTGGTCGTACGATGACATGACTGGTCTCAGCACATCTATTGTGGCTCACAAACTGCCAACTGATCCAACATGTCCGCCGGTAAAGCAAAAGCTCAGAAAATTCAAGCCTGATATGAGTCTGAGAATCAAGGAACAAATCATCAAGCAAGTCAAAGCTAAGGTTCTCAGGGTAGTAGAATACCCAACATGGTTAGCCAACATTGTGCCAGTACCAAATAAGGACGGAAAGGTCAAAGTCTGTGTCAACTACCGGAATCTCAACCAGGCCAGTCCAAAAGACGAATTCCCCTTGTCGAACATACACATCCTGATCAACAATTGTGCCAAGCATGAGTTGTAATCATTTGTAGATTGTTTTGCTGGGTATCATCAGATCTGGATGGATAAAGAAAATGCTAAGAAAACGACTTTCATTACGCTGTGGGGGATGTACTGTTACAAGATGATGTCGTTCAGCCTGAAGAATGTAGGGGCCACCTACATGAGGGCCATGACTACTATCTTCCACGATATGATACACAAGGAGATAGAGGTGTACGTAGATGATGTTATTATCAAATCCAAGAAAACCACTGACCACATGGAAGATTTGAGGAAGTTCTTTAACAGATACGGAGGTACAACCTGAAACTGAATCCCGCGAAATGTACATTTGGGGTTCCTGCCAGAAAACTACTTGGGTTCATTGTAAGTCGCCGAGGAATAGAACTGGATCCATCAAAGGTCAAAGCTATTCAAGAATTGCCACCGCCAAAGAACAAGAAGGACGTAATGAGTTTCTTGGGGAGACTTAACTATATCACCCGGTTCATAGCACAATCTACAATTATCTGTGAGCCAATCTTCAAGATGTTGAAGAAGGATGTCGCTACCAAATGGACTGATGACTGCCAAAAAGCCTTCGACAGAATCGAGGAGTACCTGTCAACACCACCAGTTTTGGTCCCACCCGAGCCAGGCAGACCTCTATTACTTTACTTTGCAGTATTGGACGGAGCGTTTGGTTGTGTTTTGGGGAAACATGATGAAATGGGGAGGAAGGAGCAGGCCATCTATTACCTCAGTAAGAAGTTCACCCCGTACGAGGCCCGGTATTCTTTCTTAGAGCGCACCTGTTGTGCTTTAACTTGGGTAGCTCAGAAGTTGAGGCACTACTTTTGTGCCTACACTATATATCTCATATCAAGTATGGATCCTTTGAAGTACATCTTTCAGAAGCCCATGCCTACTGGCAAGCTAGCCAAGTGGCAAATCCTGTTGAGTGAATTTGACATTGTCTACGTAACTCAGAAAGCGATCAAAGGACAGGCACTAGTAGATCACCTTGCCGAGAATCCCGTGGATGGATACGAACCCCTAAAAATGTATTTTCCTGACGAAGAGGTATCATTCATAGGAGAAGATATTGCGAAATCCTATGAAGGTTGGATAATGTTTTTCGATGGAGCATCAAATTTCAAAGGAGTCGGCGTAGGAGCAGTCCTATTTTCAGAAACCGACCAGCATTATCCGGTGTCTACCAAACTCAGGTTTCCTTGCACTAACCATATGGCCGAGTACGAAGTCTGCATCTTAGGGCTCAAGATGGCCATTGATATGAACATTCAAGAGCTGCTAGTAATTAGGGATTCAGACTAGCTTATCATCAGGTCCGAGAAGAATGGGCGACCAAGAACTCCAAGATACTTCCTTATCTGCATCATGTACAGGAGTTGAGAAAGAGGTTCACAAAGACAAAATTCCAGCATGTTCTCAGAGTCCAGAATGAGTTTGTCGATGCATTGGCTACCCTATCATCCATGATACAACATCTAGACAAGAACTTCATTGATCCCATTCCGGTAAAGATCTATGATCAGCCAACTTACTGTGCTCATGTCAAAGAAGAAGCAGATGGAAAGCCTTGGTTTCATGATATCAAGAAATATTTGGCAAAAAGAGAATACCCAGAACTTGCGAACACTACTCAGAAGCGCACACTTCAAAGGTTGTCTAACAATTTCTTTCACAGCGGAGAAATCCTGTATAGGAGGACCCCGGATTTTGGATTACTAAGGTGTGTCGACGCGAAGGAAGCATCTAAACTACTAGAAGAAATCCATGCTGGGACCTACGGTCCATATATGAATGGTTTGTCTTAGCCAAGAAGATACTCCGGGCTGGTTACTTTTGGATGACTATGGAGACAGACTGCATCCAGTATGTCCGAGAATGCCACCGCTGCCAGATACATGCAGACATGATCAAGGTACCCCCTAAATGAGCTTACTGCAACAAGCTCACCGTGGCCGTTTCTGCTTGGGGAATGGATGTTATTGGGCCAATCGAGCCTGCCACCTCCAACGGGCACAGGTTTATCCTAGTAGCAATCAACTATTTCACCAAATGGGTCGAAGCGGCATCTTACAGAGCAGTATCCAAGAAAGTCGTGGCAGACTTTGTTCGCAACCGCATCGTTTGTCAATTCGGGATTCGAGAATCAATCATTACTGATAATGGCTCCAACCTCAACAGTGGCTTGATAAAAGCTATGTGTGAAACTTTCAAGATCAGACACAAGAATTCTATAGCCTACAGACCTCAGATGAATGGAGCCGTAGAAGTCGCCAATAAGAATATCAACAAGATACTCAGGAAAATGATAGAGAAGCATAAGCACTGGCACGAGAAGCTATCATTTTCTTTATTGGGGTATCGCACCACAGTCCGCACATCAACTGGGCCACCCCCTACATGTTGGTATATGGTACAGAAGCAGTCATTTCTGCCAAAGTAGAAATCCCTTCCTTGAGGATCATACAAGACGCTGAGCTCGACGACGCAAAATGGGTGAAGAGTCATTACGAGTAGCTAGCTCTTATAGATAGAAAAAGAATGAATGCAGTTTGCCACGGTCAGCTCTATCAGAACAGAATGTCCAGAGCTTTCAACAAAAGAGTCAAGCAGATACAGTTCACATCGGGGCAGTCGGTGTTAAAGAAAATTTTCCCACATCAAGATGAAGCCAAAGGGAAATTCTCTCCCAACTGGCAGGGTCCTTACATGGTTCACTGGGTTCTAACAGGAGAAGCCCTCATACTTGCGGAAATGGATGGAGAAGTCTGGCCAAAGCCGATCAATTCAGATGCAGTGAAGCGATACTATGTGTAATCTTTATACTTTCCTTTATGATGTAATTTGAACTATGCCTGACCTGATTCCCGTTTAAGAGGGGATATGTAGGTAGCCCTATGGGTTCGGTCCCAATTCAATAAATTTTTCATTCCTTCCCCCCCACCCCCACCCCCCGTAATTGGAAACTGGGCAGATTTTTGAGGAGGACCCTCAAAATTCCGAAGCAATTTCAGCCAGTCATCGCAAGCAGCCGTCAGAAAAGAAAGGACGCAATGTATTGAACCATGTCGCAGTCGTCGGTTCATCTAAAGAAAACTATTCTTGATTATTTATTTATGTTATATTTTACTAAATCATGCCTATTTGTTACTAAAATTGCTCTGTTTAGCAACGCTACCCCAATGATACATACTGTATCACCAGATCAGAGTCGAGAAGGTCAAGCAAAGTCAACAGGGATACGAACTAACCTCCCCTCTACAAAACTCACGAATTTTTTTTGGATGCAAACAGTTGGATTGCGAAAGCATCCGACATGCTATACATTCACGAGATAAATGGTGTTCATGAATATAACTCTCAAAATTATTCATGTTTACCAGCATTTGCTATCCACGTACACCAGTGATATTCCCTATATCGCAACGTCCCCAGCAGTCACAATGTCGCAACCTGCTATCATCTAAGAAACTCTATTACCACTTGCCCTTCTATATTTTATTTCTGCATTGCATAAGGCTACCATTCTGCCTTCTAAGACTAAGCATTGTCTCCATATGCATTTCCTGCATTGCATAAGGCTACCATTCTGCCTTCTGAGACTAAGCACTATCTCCATCTGCATTTCCTGCATTACATAAGGCTACCATGCTGCCTTTCGAGGTTAAGCTCTACTTCTATCTGCACTTGCATGGGTGAAAGATCACTGTTTTATCTTACACTTGCATGGCTGAAAGATCGCCGCTTTATCTTACACTTGCATGGCTGAAAGATCGCGTCTTTATTTTACACTTCCATGGCTGAAAGATCACCGCTTTAACTTACACTTGCATGGCTGAAAGATCGCTGCTTTATTTTACACTTGTATGGTTGAAAGATCGCTGCTTTATTTTATACTTGCATGACTAAAAGATCGCCGCTTTATTTTACAGTTGCATGCTGAAAGATCGCCGCTTTATCTTACACTTGCATGGCTGAAAGATCGCCGCCTTATTTTACACTTGCATGGCTGAAAGATCGCCGCTTTCTGCATTGCATGGGCTGAAAGATCACCAAATACTGCATCTCATGGGCTGAAAGACCGCCAAATTATCCAAAGGCATCATTGTTCGGAGGCACCATTTTCATAGACCGAGAGAATCATTTCATGGCTTGTGAATCCTTTATTATACGCTTCATGGCCCAGGACATCATGGTCTAAGGACGTCATCCTAACCGTCCAAAGACAGCATTCATGGTCCGATGGGAACTTGCATCATGTTTAAATTTACGCACAATATATGCTTGTATTGCTTATTTGCAAGTAAACCGGCGAGCAACAGCTATCTCAGCAGGAGCAATCTCGCTCCACTTCCCGCAGCCCTATTAGACCTTAACCATTCATCCCGACCTGAATATTGCGCCCGTTCATGAAAAGGCCTCCATCGGCATACTCCGCCGATGGATCCTGAACTACATATGGCCTGATTCCTGTAAGACCAGGGATATGTAGGCAGCTCAGGAGCCAGAGCACGGCCAACCTCTTCAAACCATTTCGTTCGGTCAAAAATTGGCCATCATATCTTTATCCGTCAACTCTTTCATCCTTCCCAGGTAAAGAGAGGCAGCTGGTTATACCCAATTTTTCCCTGTATTTTTTATATGCAAAATATCTTTTAAAATAGCATGTATATGCATATATAAGTATGTCCCAAAGTCCTATTATTTTTCTTAATTTTTCGAAGACTTTTAAGTCAATTTACTGCTTTGTTTTATCAAGGAAAACCCAATAATTGTCCCTAAAATTATTTTTTTGGTGAATTATTTATTGGATTCTCATGTTTATATTAAAATATAGCTAAGGTATTTTTTCACACATTTTTACAAATTTATTTGGTATTTTAAGGATAAAATTGCGTATATGCAATATTAGCCATTTCTATGTTTAAATATGTCTCATGTTTATAAAATGAGATTTTGTATTTTTGAATTGATAATTATACGTTACAAGTCATTTTAGTGCTTTTAATTTGTTTTTAGAAATTTGTTTATTATTTTTTATAAATTAAATGGAAAAAGGGGGCTATTTAACTTATAGCCACATTTGGCCTTTTAATTTGGCCTAATTAAACCCACTACCCAACCCAAATTAAACCAACCCAAGACCCAAGCCCAATCCTAAATCTACCCGACCCAACCCGGAATAAATCCTGGCCGGTGATCATTTTTGATCAACGATCCAGATCCGCCCTTACCAAATTAAACCAAACGACCCCCCAAGACTCCTCTCATTCCTTACTCAACTTATTCTCTCTCTCTATCTCTCTATCTCTGGTTCTCTCTAGAACCTCCCCCCTTCCCCTCCTCTCCGATGAGTTCCATCCATCTTCTCCGACCACCTCCTGGCCTGAATCCATGGTGGTTTCACCACCCACCGGCCTTCTATGGCTCCTCACACTTGGTTACTAAAGTCTCATGACTTGACCATGAAAAGCTGGGTCCAGACCCTTGTTGATTCAAGTTTCACGGCCATCTCCGGCCTTGCTCCGGCAAGCCATGTCTGTTTCGAGCCTGGCCTCGACTCCTCCTGCTTAGATCCAAGCCTTTCTCACCGTTTGGGTTTCTCTGAAACCCTAGCTTTTGAGGTTTTTCTGATCTCTGTAGATCTGTTCCATATCCATGTTTTCCCTAAGCTTTTAAACGATTTTCTGATATTTCTTTCAAAAGTTATGCTTTCAAAGCCTTTATTTTCCAATCTAGGATTTTTAGATGTTTCTCTGATTTTTCTTTTTTCTTTTGTGTGCTTCTTCCACTATGTTTCTTCTACTGTATTCTTTGTGTTTATTCTACCATGTTTCTTCTATTGTGATATCGTTAAGTTTCTGCTACCATGTTCATATCAGTTTCCTCTACTGTGATTTTAAGTTTCTGCTACTGTGTTCTTAATCAGTTTCTTCTACTATCTTTCTCATTAGCTTCTTCTACTATGTTTCTTTTACTGTGTCTCGCATGTTATTCTTTTACTATGCTTCTCATGAGTTTCTACTACTAAAAGAGCATGCTAAGGGTCTCAGTTCCTTTCTGAAACCTTTGAACCTATTTCGATTAGTATCTTTTCCTTGATTGCTTGTCCTCTCACCTCTACACTCGATTGAATGTAAAAACCCTAGAATTTGGGGGTTCATCTACGTTTTGAGACCATTGGCTATGTGATTTTCTTGTGCTTCTTCTCTGAACTTGCCTAATTTTAAAAACCCTAATCTTTTGGACCTATTTGAGTTCCTGGAGTTGTTTCATCTACTGCTTCATTATGTTTCAATTTTGTTTCTTCATATGATTCTGACTTTTGCTAAACTCTATAAGACCTTCCACTTGACCCTTTTCGCATGCCTGATACTTGTGTGCTCTTTATATATGCTTAACTTCCCTCTAAAGGGCTTTCAATTTTTGGTTAACTTCATACTTCTTTTTGTATAAGTTTGATTGATTTCTTTCCTTGTTTGCTGACAGCCCTGTTGCTCGACTTAAGTTAAAAACCTTTCTCAGTTTTTCTAACTTGGTTCATTCATGGACCAGTGATTACAAAATCTCTAATCCTTGATTTACTGGCTATTAATTGATTTCTCTTACCTTATTTATGCAACCGTGTATTTCAAAGCTCTGCCCCTAAAATAAACTTATATGTATTTACCCCTAATTGTCTACTTTGCACAAGATGTTTATTTGATTTCTTTCCTTAAATAGTTTTACCTTTTGAGTCTGAATTCTTTAATTAAAGGAAGTCTTGTATTGATTGATTCTTAATTGACATCCAGTTCCTTAATCGTTTTCTTACCTTATTTCTGCCTGTTTTTCACACTATAAATACACGACTCTTTCATTAGCACACCATCACTCATAGTCTTTCTAAACTTACACTTACACACAATAGTATTCTCTCTTATTGTCTACACTGTGGCCTGTTTACAAGACCTATTGTTTTTCTCTATTTGTTTCGTTGAAACTGGTATGTCCTGATTTAAGCTTTAGCATTACAACAAAGTATTTATTTACAACTTCCGTATCTATGTCTACTCACTGTTTCTGTACAGTTCAACACTTACTTTAGCATGTTGATTTTTTTTTCTGCCTGTTCTATTCTGAATCCCAAACCCCTGCCCCCTATGTGTTTGAACTATGGTTTAAGGCATGGCAATATGCAAATTATTGTCCATGAATTAAATTTGATTCCTTGGGATCCTAGCCTCTAAATAGTGTGTTCTAACAGGCTTTTGGGTATACTGGCGTTCTCCATTGCTGGGCATGCCCACAAACTGCCCTTGCCTCTTTCAATTTCCATATTCCCCTGAACCCCTTATGTGTACTTATCTGTAGCTATTTTCTCTCCTTTATCCCTTTTAGAATTCTGTTTCTACACTTGCACACTCTCTTAGTCTTTAAATTCTGCCCCTCTCTTGTGAGCCTTGCCTTGGGATCCTTTGAGCTCCCTCTATACTTGGACACTTGAGGGCTGTCCCTTCCACACTACACTTGTCCTAATATGATAATACATTTGGGTGTGACCATTGCCCGAAGTCCTTTTTGAGGCTCTTAGGGAACTTTGACACACTCGAATGAGAGAAAGGATTTGGATCTTGATCTTATGGAGTTGGTTTACCTCATATTTTAGACATGAAGTCTGAATCAGGCTCTCCTTTGGTTGTACTTTTATTTACATTTTTTTTGATGTATTTTACTTTATTCTAGGCTGTAATAATTTGTAATAAACTCTTGAGGATGGCTAGTGTAAAAGGCGGGTAACTATGTATGCAAAGGGTAGATACCATGCTTATAGGTCATTCTAAATTCTGCAACTCTCATATAGAAATCATGCCTATAAGTCATTCTGAAATCTGCATGCATATAGAAATCATGCTTATAGGAATCATGTCCATAAGTATGGAAATCTAAATTCTGCATATGCATATAGAAAATATGCCTACAGGTCCTTCTGAATCTTGTATATTCATTTTCATCTAGAAATCATGTTCATAGGTTTTAAACAATCAACTGCATATAGATATCATGTTCATGTCTTAAAACAAATTCTGCCAGTTAGATACCATGTTTAGAGGTTAAAACCCGCCTTATGCATTTAGATATCATGTCTATAAGGTTTTTGCACTTTTACCATGTCTATAAGGCTTCTGATCAACTACGCGTAGAAATCCTGTCTATAGGAATTATTAAGCGAATCTGAATCGCTTCATTCACGTCTAGAGCTAACCAGTAATAACAAGGATAATCATTTGCAGAACTCATGACCTTCGTTAAAACTTGCTTTCTTTAATAATCCGACAACCTTTTTAACTAGTATGTATTCAGTTTATTATTATTGCTTTCTTAATACAGTAGATACCATGCCTATAGGATCCTTGTCCAACACTTAGGCAAGCCTTAGGGCAAAGTTATAAACTGAATCTGTGCTATTAACTACAACCAGCATGCGGACCTGATTCGGGCTTCTTATCTGAATTATATAATAAATCAGTATGCCTCAACCTTTAAGTTCTTAATCAGACCATAAACAGTATGTGAAAGTCATGCTAATTATGTGCTTTCTTTGTTCAAGGAGGTATATCTGAGCCTTTTCTTGTTATGTGCTTTCCTTCAACTTTCTATACATGTTTTTGTATGTCGCCTTAAAGTTTTGCCTTTAAAACAACAAATAAGCCTAATATCCCTCCTCTTTAGGATTAGTAGTCCTAAATGCCTCCGGGACTGATAGGATTGGGACAGGTAATAGCATGTAATAAGTAAACGAGACCATTCCACGCTTTAATACCTTAACGGGTGGGAAAGGGTAGATATGGATATGATGACCACGCGATACCATCTTGTATAGCCCCTCACTGAGGAGTGATTACCGGATATTATGTGGGGTGATCCATATTATTAATAAACCTAGGACCCCCCCCTTTTCCCTTTGTTTCTTTGTTTCTTTTAAAGATTTCAAACTATTTCTTTTAAGAAAATCAGCTTCCTTTTAATTCTTTCAATTTTGTTTGTAACCATTATGTGAAAATCCCCTCTTATTTGAAGCTTTATTTGCCTACATGTTATTTATACCTAAATTCACAACAATAGTCTGGCCGGAAACCACACTAGTGGATCCTGAGACCGCACAAAATGCAATGCGGCCGCGGTGGTAAACTTCAGAGAACCTCCACTTTTGGCAATTCAACAGTGTGGTCCGCATTTATTTCTTGCCCCCGCACTTTCAGTTTACATCTTGTTGCAGACGTGCAACCCGATCCCATTTCTCATATCTTGTGGTAGGCGTACCACCCGCTCCCATTTTATTAAATCTCATGGTAGGCGTACAACCCGCTCCCATTTCATCAAACCTCGTGGTAGGCATACCACCCACTCCCATTTCATCTTATCTTGTGGTAGGCGTACCACCCGCTCCCATTTTATCAAACCTCGTGGTAGGCATACCACCTGCTCCCATTTCATCATATCTTGTGGTAGGCGTACCACCCGCTCCCATTTCATTATATCTTGTGGTAGGCATACTACCCGCTCCCATTTCATCACATCTTGTGGTAGGCATACTGATAACTGTGATTTTTACATGTTTTATACCCATTCTTACCTAAGCTTTGTGCATTAACTGCTATAAATTTGTCCCAAAATGCTTACAAGTTGTGCTTGATTGCAGGTTTGAACGACAATATGACAAATACCAAAGATCGGCTCAAAAAGGAGAGAAAGCTGCCAGGTGTCAAAAGACAACTGAAAGGATAAACAAAATGACCTGTGCGGTCTGCACTGTTTTGTCACGCGGACGCACAGGAGAGTTCAGAGGCTGGGTATTTTCAAGGTCAACCTACGCGGTCCGCACTTTTTTGCCACGCGGCCGTGCAGGAAAGTTCAGAGGCCATGCCATTTTTAAGTCAAGATGCGCGGTTCGTGCCCCTTTTCACGCGGTCTGCGCCCCATTTTACGCGGTCCGCGCCTAAGAGTGTCATAGACCCAATCATTCAAGGCAAAATCCCACGCGGCCGCACACCTAATCAGTGCGGTCCACGTGGATGAAGTTCGCGTGGCCGTGCGTCACATTTGTGCGGTCTGCGTCCCCAGTGCCAGAAGCAAGATATGAAGACCCAAAACCCTACACGGCCGCGCGTCATTTGTGCGCGGTCCGCGCCAGAACCTCAGGGATATTTTTGTCTGGTTTTTCCTGTGTAGTATAAATAGAACATTTTACTTTTTAGGATCAGTTTTTTTTTTGGAGTATCAGATAGCAGCTGAACTCGAGATTTCATGGTTTTAGCCTACTTTGGGCAATTTCTTCTAGTATTAACGTGGAATTGAGTAGATTAACATTGTATTTAATTATTATGTCAATTTCATCTACTATTTCTTCAATTTCTATTTCTATTATGGCTAGCTAAACCCATTAGCTAGGGTTGTGGCTCAACCCTAGTGTGGGTAATTAATGAGTGTGATTATTTAGTGCATGAATGATGTTGGGTATTTGTTATGTGGGTTAATCTTATGTTTTCATTAAGATTTAGTGATTGCAAATACTAAGTCTAGCTTTGTGAGTCTTGACTCTTCTTGAGAAAGAGAGTCTATGACCCCAAGATTAATTCCAACAAGGAATTGGGATGGACCCATGAGAATGGTAGTCCCAATTAACGGGTTAAACCTCGAGAAAGTAATTACCCAACTTGAACCATAAGTTTCTTGGGCAAATTGGCCTACCCATTTGGTCTCGAGAGAGTCAATTGGGTAAAATCACTCTCTCTACCGAGAGGTGTGAGAGTGGGTGCAAAAGTGCAACGGTTATAGCATAAGTCCCATATTCATCATTCTTGCATTAGGAATCTCTACCCGTTAGTTGACCACCTAGATGCATGCCATGACCCTAGTGTCTTTCTCTATATTGTATACAACTTAGAATCAATATCTTAGCCTAACTTAGCTTTAAATTTGTAGTTGCTATATTGTAATTGATAATCAAAAGAAAACCAAAAATGTTAGAAGATCAATTAGGAGCTAAAACATAGTCCTAGACCATACAAACACTCAACTCCAAATTGAAGCTCCCTGTGGAAAATTGACCCTGATACCGTTATTGGGTAAAAGTATTATCGCCCACTCTTCCTTAGGTTGAGTCCGCGGCGATCACTTTTTTTGGCGCCGTTGCCGGGGAACTTTACGGTGTTGACTATTTGTGTAGTTAGTATTGTGTTTTTCTTCTCTTTCTTTCTTATTTACTGACTTTGTTTGTGTCGATCAATCAGGTACAATGGCTCTTAATGCAAATGACTCTCTCGGTAATGTGATAGCGGGGGAGGAGGTAGAGGATCTAGAACAAGATGAGGTCTTACCTCAACTCCCACGGAGAGGCCGACATGTCAATATAAATGCAAATGAGAACAAAAACATTCCAGACCCTCCTCCGGCACCGCCGAGAGTGGTTCCGAGAGTTCTACCAAATAAAGGATACGCCAGTGCTATTGTTCCTCCCCGAATCCGGGCGGGGAACTTTCAAATCACAAATGTTATGCTGACCTTGCTCGAGCAAAGAGGTTATTTCACGGGTGCCTCCAATCAAAATGCCCACAAGCACTTGAAGGGGTTCGTGGATACATGTTAGGGTAGCAAGCAAACAAACGTGTCCGAGGATGCGTTGAGATTGAGACTTTTCCCGTTTTCTCTTCGGAGTAAAGCATTGGATTGGTTAGAAAGGATCCCCAATCATTCTGTTACAACATGGGATGAATTGGCGGACAAATTTATTGCCAAGTTCTTCTCTCCAAGTCATATGGCAACTCTTCAGGATGAAATTCTAGCTTTCAAGCAAGAGCCAACGGAACCTTTGCATGAGATATGGGAAAGATATAGAACAATGGTGAAAGAGTGCCCTAATAACGACATGACCGAAGCTATGATTCAGCAAATCTTTTATCGGGGCATCAACACCACAAATCAATGCATTATGAACCAATTGGCCGGAGGGAACTTTATGAAACTTTCTTTCCAAGAGGCATGTGATGTACTTGATGAAATGGCCGACACCTCTTCGGCATGGAAAAGCCGAGCAAACGTGCCCCAAGGTGACCCCACGGTCATCCATTTGCACAAGGAATTGCATGATCATGGCCAAGCTATAGCTGAGCTTACAACAACTATGAATTAATTGGCAAAGGCTCAATTGCAACATGTCCAAAACCCACACCAAGTCAACGCAATGGAAGGTGTTTCTATGTTGAAAAGGAGGCAAAGAGGACAACAACCTCAAGGTAATTGTGAACAATATGACAACAACAATGATGGTAGTGGATATTCGAATGAAGGTTTTGATGACCAAAGTGAGGAAGTCCAATATGTCAACAACTATCAAGGGAATCAACAATGGAGACCCCAAGGTAATTGGGGCAATCAACAAGGTGGCAATTGGAATTACAACAACAATCAAGGAGGCAATTGGGGGAACAATAATTCGGGGAATCAAGGTAATTGGAACGGGAACAACAATTGGAACAACAACAATGGTGGTCAAGGTGGTTGGAACAACAATGGTGGACAAGGTAATAGGGGGCAAGGCTTTCAAAGGCCCCCAATGTATCAACAACCCAATAACCTGCCTCCCTTTCCTTCTCAAGGTCCGAGTTCGTCCGGAAGCGAGATGGGGAGAATTGAAAGCATGTTCGAGCAAATGAAGAAAAAAAACAAAGATTTCGAGGCCCAATTAGCTTCACATAACACATCTATCTAGAACTTGGAAGTGCAATTAGGCCAAATCTCTCAGTCTTTAAATACTCGCCCAAAGGGTGCTCTACCAAGTGACACGGTAGTAAACCCCAAGGGTGGGCACAATAATCATGTGATGGCAGTGACAACGCGAAGTGGAAAAGGCGGTGATGTGCATGCCTCAAGAGGAAACCAAGTTGCGGTAGATGAAGATGAGTTACGAAATGATGAGATCTCGTTGGTAGTTGAGGATGTTGTTGAACAAAGTACAAGTGATGATGTGAGAATTGAAATTGATGAGGGTGAGGAGGAGACTCAAGAGGCCGTGAACCCGTCTAGGGAACACGTCATTGATATGCCCGAACCGGTGGTGCCAAAAGCCAAGGAACCCTTGCCTAGACCTCCTCCTCCCTATCCTCAATGGTTGTCCAAGAAAAAGGGTGACAACCAATTTAAGAAATTCATTGAAATGATGAAGAGTTTGACTATCAACGTGCCTTTGGTGGAGGCACTCGAGAAAATGTCGGGATACGCAAAGTTCATGAAAGATTTAGTTACAAAAAAGAGATCAATGGAGTGTGAGACAATCAAGATGACCCATTAAGTGAGCGCAATTGTGCATTCTATGGCTCCGAAACTTGAGGATCCCGGTGCATTCACTATCCCATGTACCATTGAAAGTGCCAACTTTGAAAAAGCCCTTTGTGACTTGGGGGCAAGTATCAATTTAATGCCATATTCGGTCTTCAAGACCTTGGGAATCGGACAACCTCGTCCAACTTCTATGAAGCTTCAAATGGCGGACCGGTCAATGAAGCGGCCTTTGGGAATTATTGATGATGTCCTTGTGTGTTGATAAGTTCATATTGCCGGCCGATTTCGTGATCTTGGAATGCGAAGTGGATTTCGAGGTGCCTATCATTCTTGGAAGGTCCTTCCTAGCTACGGGGAAGGCCTTAGTTGATGTGGAAGCGGGATAATTGACCTTCCGTGTTGGTGATGAAAAGGTGGTGTTCCACGTATGCAAATCAATGAGGCAACCAAATAGCACCGAGGTGTGCTCGTTTGTTGACATTGTTACGGCGGTGATAGTGGATAACACAAGCGCAATGGAAAATGTTGAGGACCCACTTGAGGCCGTGCTATTGAACATGGATGTTGATGATGATGCTAGAAGGGTGGAGTGTGTGAACGCATTACATGGCATGGGCTAGTATTCTTATGAACCGAGAAAGTTATCTCTTGATCTTGGAAACCGCAAAACTCCACCCACCAAGCCATCTATTGAGGAGCCATCAGTGTTGGAGTTGAAACCACTTCCTCCTCACCTCAGCTATGAATTTCTTGGTCCTAATTTTACTTTGCCGGTTATTCTTTCTTCTTGCTTGACTAACATGCAGGTTGACGTCACTTTGGCAGTTCTTCAAAAGCGCAAGCGGGCGATTAGATGGACCTTGGCGGATATTCGGGGTATTAGCCCCGCATTTTGCATGCACAAGATAATATTGGAGGAGGATGCTAGGCCGTCTCTTGAACATCAAAGGAGACTCAATGAGGCCATGCAAGAGGTGGTAAAAAAGGAAGTCATCAAGTGGCTTGACGCCGGTGTGGTGTATCCAATTTCTTACAGTTCGTGGACTTCTCTGGTACAGTGTGTGCCAAAGAAGGGAGGAATGACGGTGATGACCAATGACAACAATGAACTTATTCCGACTCGTACTGTGACGGGTTGGAGGGTATGCATGGATTACCGGAAGTTGAACAAGGTGACTAGAAAGGATCATTTCCCATTGCCGTTCTTGGACCAAATGCTTGATCATCTTGTGGGCCGGGCTTTCTATTGTTTTCTTGATGGGTATTCAGGCTATAACCAAATTCTCATTGCCCCGGAAAACCAAGAAAAGACAACCTTCACATGTCCTTATGGCACATTCGCCTTCTCTCGAATGCCATTTGGATTATGTAATGCACCGGCGACCTTCCAATGATGTATGATGGCAATCTTCACCGACATGGTGGAGGACATATTGGAGGTCTTCATGGATGATTTTAGTGTGGTTGGGGACTCATTTGGTGATTGCTTGCAAAACTTGGATCGTGTGTTGGCCCGATGCGAAGACACAAACTTGGTTCTCAATTGGGAGAAATGCCATTTTATGGTAGAAGAAGGAATTGTGTTGGGTCACAAAATTTCAAAAAGAGGGATTGAGGTTGATAAGGCAAAAATTGAGGTTATCTCAAGGCTCCCTCCCCCTACTTCTATCAAAGGGGTGAGGAGTTTTCTTGGTCACACGGGTTTTTACCGAAGATTCATCAAAGACTTTTCTAAGGTAGTTAACCCGTTGTGTAAATTGCTAGAGAAAGATGCCAAATATGTGTTCGATGAGAGATGTATGGAGGCTTTCGAGCTTCTAAAGCACAAGTTGACGACTACCCCCATCATTACCGCACCAAATTGGAGTTTGCCCTTTGAGCTCATGTGCGATGCTAGTAATGTTGCGGTGGGGGCGGTCTTGGGCCAAAGAATCAATAAAATATTCCATCCGGTGTACTACGCAAGTAAGACAATGAATGAAGCTCAAAGGAACTACACGGTCACCGAGAAGGAATTGCTTGCCATTGTTTTTGCCATGGAGAAGTTTCGCCCATACCTTATGGGGGCCAAAGTGATTATTCATACCAATCACGCCGCCCTTAGGTACTTGATGATGAAGAAAGACTCGAAAGCGAGTTTAATGAGATGGGTGCTTCTTCTTCAAGAATTTGATTTGGAGATTGTTGATAGAAAGGGTAGTAAAAATCAAGTGGCAGACCACTTGTCTCGATTGGAGGAGGAAGGGAGGCCTTTGGACGGCCTTGAGATAAATGATGGTTTTTCGGATGAACAACTCCTCTCAGTTTCAATGCTATACATGCCATGGTTTGCCGACATTCCCAATTATCTTGTTACCGGTGTGATTCCATATGAGCTCTCTTCTAACCAAAGGAAGAAGCTCAAGCGGGATTGTTTGGACTACTATTGGGATGAGCCGTATCTTTTCAAAATTTGCACCGATGGTGTAATTCGCCGGTGTGTTCCCGAAGAAGAGCAATTGAGTATTGTGGAAGCTTGTCACTCTTCGCCCTATGGTGGCCATCATGGCGGGGCGAGGACGGCGTCTAAAGTGTTGAGTTGTGGTTTCTATTGGCCTTCTTTGTTCAAGTATGCCGGTGACTTTGTGAAAAGATGTGATGAATGCCAACGTGCCGGAGGGATTTCGAAGAAAGATGAGATGTCCATTAACACGATTCTAGAGGTTGACATTTTTTGATGTTTGGGGGATAGACTTTATGGGACCATTCGTAAGTTCTTGTGGCAACACCTACATCTTGGTAGCGGTTGATTATGTGTCGAAATGGGTTGAGGCCATAGCTTTGCCAAATAATGAAGCTCGAAGTGTGGTGTCATTCTTGAAAAAGAGTATCTTCACGAGGTTTGGCACTCCACGGGCTATCATCAGTGACGGGGGTTCTCATTTTTGCAACCGGGCTTTTAACTCTTTGCTAGCCAAGTATGGGGTAAATTACAAGGTGACTACTCCTTATCATCCTCAAGCGAGTGGCCAAGTTGAGGTGTCCAACCGTGAGATCAAGAGTATTTTGTCTAAGACTGTCAATGCAAATAGGACCGACTGGTCGAAGAAATTGGATGATGCTCTTTGGGCTTATCGTACAGCTTTCAAGACTCCGATTGGTATGTCGCTGTATCGGTTGGTGTTTGAGAAGGCTTGTCATCTTCTGGTAGAATTGGAACATAAGGCTATGTGGGCCCTGAAAAAGTTGAACTTAGAATGGGATGTCGCGGCAAATCTCCGCATTGAGCAATTGAATGACTTGATGAATTTAGGTTTCATGCTTACTCCAACTCGTCCTTGTATAAGGACAAGATGAAGTACCTTCACGACAAGTATGCCCGAGGGAAGGAATTCAAAGTTGGTGATATGGTTCTTCTTTTCAACTCCCGGTTGAGGTTATTTCCATGCAAGCTGAATTTTAAGTGGAGCGGCCCATTTGAAGTGGTTGGTATAACTCCCTTTGGTGCCATTGATCTCAAAAATAAGAATGGTGAAGTTTTCCGAGTCAATGGGCATCGTGTCAAGCACTATTTAGGAAAGATTGATGACAGCCATGTGGTGGCACTCATTCATTTGAAATGACTGTGATGGTAACACGCGTCGTGTCGCGATGTTAAATCAGGCGCTTCTTGGGAGGCAACCCATGTCTTTTTCTTTTTCTTTGTTTTTCTGTTGTAGAGTAGGATATTTGAGCTGATAATTTGTGAAGTGTTGCAGGGATAATGTTGAACCAGTGCAGGGAAAAATGTGCAAAAAAAAATGGTCAGTCTCTGAATATGGCCTACGCGGCCGCGCAGCAAAACAGTGCGGTCCGTGTAGGTGTGAGCAGCTGAAAGGCTAAGACCCAGAAGACCCAGCGCGGCCGCGAGACATTTCTGTGTGGTCCGCGCTGGAGGACCAAGAATTGCATGCTCTCTGACAAAGTCCCACGCAGCCGCGCACCAAAACAGTGTGGTCCACGTGGATTGAACAACTAAAGTGAAAGATGCAAAATCCAGCGCGGTCCGCATCCATTTCTGTGCGACCGCGCTGGTAGGTGGGTACTGGGTCCCAGGGCTTTTCTATAACTAGAGGCCTTGGGCCTCATTTTAACTTTTTCGCCAATTTTACACCTGAGCTCTAATTTTCACTGTTCACCAACATTAATTGGGCACATAGTTGAAATCTCATTAATCCCTGGTAACAACTCTCATTCATTTCAATCATAGTCTAATTTTTGTTTTGTTTAATTGCTTTCTACTAGTGTAACTTCTTACTTTCGTCTTTTTCTTCTTAGTTTAACTGTTAGATTAGATTTTTGTGTGTTTTTGTTTAAATCATGGGCATGGAATATTATTAAACAACTGAGTAGGGACACTTAGGACCCAAAAAGGTGAACAAAAATTGGATTTAATTGAACAAACACCTGGCTCTGTTAAATTAGCCCTAAGCGGCCGCACAGTATTTGTGCGCGGTCCGTGTGACTATGGATAAGAGATTATGAACCTCTCTGTGCGGACCGTGTATCATTTCTATGTGGTCCGCGTGAGCCTAGTGCGGCGCGGTCCAAAACAGTGCAGACTGCGTGTGAAGAGTTCAGAGAGGTCAACATTTTGGTATTTCACCTGCGCGGACCGCGTACCATTTCTGTGCGGTCTGCGCTGAACTAACGTGGCCGCGTACCATTTCTGTGCGGACCGAGTCAGTTTATTCAGAGAGGTATGTGTTGGTATCAGTATACTGTGCGGACCACGTGCCTTTTGGTGCGGTCCGCGCCCCCTCTGCCTGTGTAACTGTGTCTGCACTCTTTTCATTCAACATAACTCTCCACTTCACCTTATGTGCTTCTACTAACAATGTTAGACATGTATTCCTTGCAGACAATGGGTAAAAAACGAGCGGGCAAAGAAATACAACCCGAGAGAAGGGGTTCCTCCCGAGGAGGGAAAACCAGGCGGATTGTGAAACTCACTCCTCAAACCAGGGAATTGATAAAGAAAACCCGGAAGATAATCCGGGAAGCTGATAGAGCTGCATCTCATTTCACGGGGAGTGAGTATGCACCTTCACGGAGCATTACCTCGGAGTCTTCCCCCACCCACATGTCCACTTCATTTCAGCTCCGTGATTCCCCTTCCCCGGATCATGATAATGTAGCCTCCTCCAAGAAGGCGGTTAATGTCATCTCAGACTCGTCTGATGAGTTCGTAGCAAGAGACAAAGAGCAATACTCCACATCTCTCACAGCTTCATTATTAGGGGAGCGTGGAGGATATGCTAAGGGAGGTGAGCCACAGGTCGGGGGATTGAGCGTACTAGAAAACCGTAGGCATGGGCAGACAGGTTTGTTAGTGAGGTTGCTTTCTACAGATTCCATGAGTGGTGGCCCAGAAGGAAACTTATTCCGGAGAGGAAGTTCATAGATGCCGATCTTGTCCCTCTCAACCCTCATGTGCAAGCACAATTCTGCACTAGGGAGGGTTGGGGCTTCTTCAAAGAATGTGTTGAAATGGCGAATGAGCATATGGTGAAGGAGTTCTACAGCAATGTTCACCATATAGTTCGGGACTCCAAAGTAACTAAAGTGAGGAACAAGATAGTTGTATTTGATGGCAAATCATTGAATGAATTCCTGGGGTTCGGAGAAGAAGATGAATCGCAATATTTAGAAAAGCTAGCAATGAAAGAGGAGGTTCGTCCTTGGTTGGCCGAGCACTTGGCAGCCCCGGGTATAGTCCCAGTCTGGTTGAAAGCACAAGAAAAGATTTTTAGGAACACCCTGAACTTTGAAGCCAAAGGGTGGTTGACTTTCGTGTGTAGTCGACTTGACCCGTCTACACATGATCACTCCATTCCCCTCCCTCGTGATGTCTTGGTAGCATCTATCATGGCGGGTTTCCCTCTAAATATGGGTAATATTATGTCGAGAGTGATTTCTACAGTTGGTAATGAGACCCAAACAAACTACCCCTTCCCAAACACACTCTCTTTGTACTTTAGAGAATTGAAAGTGAAGAAAAAGAAATATGATGTCAAGGTACCTCCGGTGGCCCCGTACTCATGGTATAGTCAGCTGGGTCCAGACAACCCGAAGAGGGGCAAGAAGAATGTGGCATCCACTTCCACCGCACCTGGCCAGTCTGAGGAGCCAGCGGTCATTGAGCAGCCTAGTGAGCCTTCCACCATTCCTGCTACTGATGAGGCATTGCCTCCAGGTCCGTCGTCAGCAGCTGGTCCTTCTATTGCAGCTGACCCGGTAGTCCCTTCATCAAAGACTCACCAGTTCACCGCAAACCAACTCACCCACTCCCTTGCCAATTTGAACAACTGGATGTCAGCTGCGACATCCAAGTTGTCCACATTGACCACTGCTGTATAGGCACAGGGAGCGCCAGTTACTGTTGAGATTCCTTCCTCCATTGAGGAGGCACTGAAGAAGATCCTGGCCAACCAGGAAAAGATGATGGCGACGCAGGATGTCGTGACTAAGGCGGTTGGGGCACATGGCAAAGCATTGGAGAAATTGGCTCGGGAGCACAAGATGCTGAGAAAGCAGAAGGCTTCCAAGGAGTCAGTGACACAGTTGAGAGTGGATTTGGACAAGCTCATGGTGGATCAGTTGCCACTTGACCTAATATTTGGGGACCCGACTATAGAGCCAGTAGCTGTACAGGTACAGGAGGAGGAGCAGAGGCCGAGGAAGAAGAGGAAATTCCCTAGCACTAAGGGAGTTGTGTTTGAAGTAGCACCAGTTCAGGAGAGTCCCTCCACTGCCCCACCAGTTGATGAGCCAGTTCTTGAGCAAGCACCTGTCCCAGCAGCATAGCAGCAGCAGGCCGGGGACCAGTCTGAGGTCCCCGCCAGTACAGAGGACTTAGGAGCCATTGACCAACACAGGGTGACGGATGAGTCTTGGGGGGCCTTTCTATATCCTTTCTTTCATTTTTGTGCTTATTTTGATAGTTAGCATTGGGGACAATGCTAGCTTTTATTCGTGGGGGTGTGGCCCTACTATTTGGATTGACTGTTGGATTACTGTATATATTTTTTTACTTTCTGCACATTCGTAGTTGTAGATGGCTTGTATATAACTGTTCATTCTAGATGCTCTCAAATTCTATGTATATATTCATTCTCCCTGGTTGTATATTCTACTCCCCTTTTGTACATATTCATTCGGTTTTCATTTTGGTTTTTTATTTTTCGTTAAAATTTTTCGTTTTAGTTGCAAAGTTAGGCTCGTAGCCTTTTTGTTTTGTTTTGGCATTTGCAATAAGCCCTTGGTTTTCTTAATGCCACGGTTCTTTCCAAGGGTAGATGTTGTGCGAACTGGGTGGCTCTTCCCAATGATAGATGGCGTGACAACCTTCTTAAGGGTTTGAGTCTGTTTTTTATTTTTCTTTTTGATTTTCAAGTTTTTGTAGTTAAAGGTACCTCAGGCAAAGCTTCACTTGGGCCTAGCACATTTGCCTTTGGTCCTATGGTCAAAGACATTATGTTGTGTTTAGGATGGTGAAAGTTGTGGCCTTGAGACTCTTGTGTTGACCAAACAATCATCGTGTGGTCATTTTGGACCATTGTGCGCTTGAATCATATCTAAGGTCGTTGTGGGCCTCCGACTCTGTCTTTGGCAATCCTTGAGTGTGTGTAGTGAGAATTCGAATCGTGAGCCCAAGTACCGAGCCGATGGTCTAGAACTTGCCCTGAATGTCTGTTGAGGCGAAATCATAGGTGGAACTTGACTTGAGACGTGATTATAGGCTCTCCTTGATCCAAAATGCAAAATTTGAAAAATTTCCATAACCTACCAATGAAATAATCCCTAGTTCAACCCTTTGGAGCCTTAAACCTTTTTCGTTCATGAACCAAGCTACAAGCCTATACCCGTTCTTAACGAGACCCTCTCTTGGCACCCAAATCTTCCCTTGAGTAAATGGCAAATGTCTAAGTTTGGGGGGAGAGACAAGAAAGGCATCAATGTGGTAAAAAGGCGCAAAAGCAAAAGAAAAGCAAGGCAATGAAAAAGAGAAAAAGACAAAAAGAAAGACAAAAATGAATAAGAACCAAAAAGGGAATCCAAGGACAACAAAAAAAGTGAAAAAGGTGTGGAAAAGTGGTAAAAAGGAGAAAGGGTTTGAATTGCAAAAGAAAGAGTGATAATGTGTCTCTCTAACCCCTTGAAAGAAGTGAATTACTCAATTGAGTCAAGAAAGTTTGCCAAAATAAATTCAAAGAAGTGTTTAGGGGATATTGAACCCATTTGAACAAAAACACGTCCTACCTTTAACCAAAGCCTTCACAATGACTCCTCAAAAGCCCTATATGATCTTGAGTTGAGGAAAGCCTACATTAGTGGATACTTACATAAGGGGCAAGCATACGGTACTTAGAGCCGGACTTAGAGCCTTTTCTTTATAAGAGATGAGAGAGAAGTCCATTCACCTCGATTTGTGTGCAAATACTCTAAAAAGGCGAGGTTCACTTAGGGAAAGTCGAGGATGTGTGAGTTTGGGTTCCACAATGACCAAAGAAATTGAGAAAGGTTCTTTGATGAAATGTGTCAACTCTTGATGCCCTTGTGTCACACTTGACCCACAAGCTTTCAAAGTTTAAATGTGTTAATGATGCATTCGCATTGAGGGCAATTATTAGTCTCAATTGATGCTTGTTGAGGTTACTTTAGGATAAGCAGGAATTACGTGGGTGTTGTCCATTGAGGGGTAGGCCTCATTTTATTTGCTTGAGGACAAGCAAAGGGTTAAGTTTGGGGGAGTTGATAACTGTGATTTTTACATGTTTTATACCCATTCTTACCTAAGCTTTGTGCATTAACTGCTATAAATTTGTCCCAAAATGCTTACAAGTTGCGGTTGATTGCAGGTTTGAACGACAAGATGACAAATACCAAAGATCGGCTCAAAAAGGAGTGAAATCTGCCAAGTGTCAAAAGACAACTGAAAGGGGGAACAAAATGACCTGTGCGGTTCGCACTGTTTTGTCACGCGGTCGCACAGGAGAGTTCAGAGGCTGGGCATTTTCAAGGTCAACCTGCACGGTCCGCACTATTTTGCCACGCGGCCGCGCAGGAAAATTCAGAGACCATGCCATTTTTAAGTCAAGATGCGCGGTCTGCGCCCCTTTTCATGCGGTCCGCGGCCCTTTTCACGCGGTCCGCGGCCCTTTTTACGTGGTCCACGCCTAAGAGTGTCAGAGACCCAATCATTCAAGGAAAAAGCCCACGCGTACGCACACCTAATCAGTGCGGTCCGCGTGGATGAAGTTTACGCGGTCGCGCGTCACATTTGTGCGGTCCACGTCCCCAGTGCGAGAATCAAGATATGAAGACCCAAAACCCTACGCGGCCGCGCGTCATTTGTGTGTGGTCCGCGCCAGACCCTTAAGGGTATTTTTGTCTGGTTTTTTATGTGTAGTATAAATAGAACATTATACTTTTTAGGATCAGTTTTTTTTTTGGAGTTTTGGTTTCGTATCAGATAGCAGCTGAACTCGAGATTTCATGGTTTTAGCCTATTTTGGGAAATTTGTTCTAGTATTAACG
The DNA here is from genome assembly GCF_000393655.2 of Nicotiana sylvestris. Taxonomy (NCBI): domain Eukaryota; kingdom Viridiplantae; phylum Streptophyta; class Magnoliopsida; order Solanales; family Solanaceae; genus Nicotiana; species Nicotiana sylvestris. The sequence continues at coordinate 115,093,054 of NC_091058.1, forward strand.
TGGAATTGAGTAGATTAACATTGTATTTAATTATTATGTCAATTTCATCTACTATTTCTTCAATTTCTGTTTCTATTATAGCTAGCTAAACCCATTAGCTAGGGTTGTGGCTCAACCCTAGTGTGAGTAATTAACGAGTGTGATTGTTTAGTGCATGAATGATGTTGGGTATTTGTTATTTGGATTAATCTTATGTTTTCATTAAGATTTGGTGGTTGCAAACACTAAGTCTAGCTTAGTGAGTCTTGACTCTTCTTGAGAAAGAGAGTCTATGACCCCAAGATTAATTCCAACAAGGAATTGGGATGGACCCATGAGAATGGTAGTCCCAATTAACGGGTTAAACCTCGAGAGAGTAATTACCCAACTTGAACCATAAGTTGCTTGGGCAAATTGGCCTACCCATTTGGTCTCGAGAGAGTCAATTGGGCAAAATCACTCTCTCTATCGAGAGGTGTGAGAGTGAGTGCAAAAGTGCAACGGTTATAACATAAGTCCCATATTCATCATTCTTGCATTAAGAATCTCTACCCGTTAGTTGACCACCTAGATGCATGCCACGACCCTAGTGCCTTTCTCTATATTGCATACAACTTAGAATCAATATCTTAGCCTAACTTAGCTTTAAATTTGTAGTTGCTATATTGTAGTTGATAATCAAAAGAAAACCAAAAATGTTAGAAGATCAATTAGGAGCTAAAACATAGTCCTAGACCATACAAACACTCAACTCCAAATTGAAGCTCCCTGTGGAAAATTGACCCCGATACCGCTATTGGATAAAAGTATTAGCGCCTACTCTTCCTTAGGTTGAGTCCGCTGCGATCACGTACCACCAGCTCCCATTTCATCATATCTTGTGGTAGGCGTGTCACCCGCTCCCATTTTAATAAATCTCGTGGTAGGCGTACCACCCGTTCCCATTTACAAGCCAACACAAAATCACAAGGAATCCCAGCAAGGGAACAAAAGCAATATAATAACTTTCCGGCAAGGGAGAAACAATATCGAAACAATCATCCCGACAAGGGAGAATCAACTATAACCAATCCTAACTCAACTTCTACTCAGCTCAATTAATACCAATACTCAATCATAAATAAAATCCACGAGAATAAACTAAATCTTTGCTCAATATCTAGAATCATCAATTAAAGCATCTGTAGTAACATTTAAGAACACAACAACTATTAGTTTAAACTCACGGTCATGCTCAACTCCAACGTATAGATACCCGTCACCATGACTATACGTCGTACTCAACAAGAAGCAATTAACAAATAGGACTCAACTCCTAATCCTTCAAGCTAAGGTTAGACCGAACTCTTACCTCGATGCCTCGAACACAACTCAAGTTTCAATTATAGCTTTACCCCTTGATTCCTCCGTCAATTCGCTCGTATCTAGCCACAAGTTACTTAATTACATCAATAAACGCTAAATGAATCAATTTGAATGCATGAAAATGAGTTTTTCAAAGTTTTACCCAAAAAGTCAAAATCGCCCTCGGGCCCACGTGGTCAAAACCCGTGGTTCGAACCGAAACACGATTACTCATTCCCCCACGAGCTCAAATATGTAATTTGTTTTGAAATCGGACCTCAAATCGAGGTCCAAATCCCCAATTTTTGAAAAACCTAGGTTCTACCAAAAACACCCAATTTCCCCCATGAAAATCATTGATTTGAAGTTGAAATCATATTAAAAGATGTTAATGATTGAAGAAAACTAGTTAAAAACGACTTACAATTGATTTAGAGAAGAAAGATTGTTTAAAAAATCACCTCTTATGTTTTTGGGGTCTTAAAAATTGAAAAATAACTGAAAATCCCGTCTAAATATACTGCCCTCAGATGCCCTGTGCGGACCGCACAAAATCAACTGCGGCCGCACAGGCTTCCTGTGTTTTGCAGTGATATGTCTTAGTATTTTGGCCATAACTTTCTCTACAGATGTCCAAATTGTATTTTCTTTATCTTTCTGGAAACTAGACACGAAGGGCTACAACTTTTGTTTTTGAATCATCTCAAAATTCCTTGTAGATTAAATGATATAGGCTTCCGAAGTCGGACCAGTGAATTGTTCTTCACCGCGGACCGCACCAAAACTAGTGCGGCCGCACAGGCCTCTCCGCGACAACAGTCCATATCATGCGGACCGCACTCGCCTGTTCAGAGGCCCTCCACCTCTCTGAGCCTGCAACAACTCAATTTTTAAACCTAAGACACCCCGGACCTACCCGAAACTCACCCGAGCCCTCGGAACTCCAAACCAAGCGCACACAAAACCTCAAAACATCCTACGGACTCATTCGTGTAATCAAATCATCAAAATAACATCATGAATATCAAATTAAATCTCGAGATCAATGAAATTTTCTCAAAACTTCTTTAAACATTAATTTTGCGATTTAAGTCCGAATCACGTCATATGACATCCGTTTTTCACCAAATTCCACAGAAATGTCTTAAATCATATATAAGACTTATACCGGGCGCCGGAACCAAAATACGGGTCCGATACCACCATGTTCTAAGCAAATTTCATTTCAAATTTCATTAAACAATTTCAGAAAATAATTTTCTTTAAAAAAATTCGTTTCTCGGGCTTGGGACCTCGGAATCCGATTCCGGACATACGCCCAAGTCTCATATTTTCCTACGGACCCTCCAGGACCGTCAAATCACGGGTCCGGGTCCGTTTACCCAAAATATTGACCGAAATCAAATTTATTCATTTTATAGTCAAAACTTATCATTTTTTACAAATTTTCACATTTAAGCTCTCCGGCTACGCGTCCGGACTGTACACGCAAATCGAAGTGATGCTAAGGGAGGTTTTTAAGGCCTCTGAATGTAAAATTTCATTGCAACACAAATCATAACACTATAACAGAAGAAATAAGCGGCTCGTACGGTCCAATAAGGTTTTGAAACGTTGTAAAAAAAGAAGACGCCAATATTTCAATAGGTGTAGTTATGGTGTGAGATTCTCATTCTCCTTTGTTTTTTCTGTGTTCATTCCTTTTTCGTCCATTGCCAAAGAATTCGTCTTTTTTAGAATTTCTGCAATATGAACCTCTATTATTCTATTTAGAATAAAGTATCGTATTCGCAGCAATGATTTGAAACCTGAAGATCCAAAAAACTGAATCGGTTGGTCCCATAAAAAGAATACGTTTACTTTTCTAAATTAATTGCGATTAATAATCCTATCGATATTGACTCGCTAATTCAAATAATAATAATACGCAAGAGAGAAATCTGGAAAAGATTAATTAGGCTGTAAGCTGTAGCTATATTTTCAATTGACCATTTGCTTGACACGTGTCTTATCTAGCATGTTTTGGACGTGTCAAATAAAATAAAATATTTTTAGTGTTATATATTTGTTTAATTCAATATATTTAGTTGGAGAGATAAGGATTCTTTTCTTATGGTCCCTGGTGGACGGACAGTGGCTCTTGTTCGTTTCTGAATTAATTAATACGATATCCTTTTGAATAAAATAAAAAATATTTCTCCTATGTATTCTCATTGCTTCTATTCTTTTCTTTCTTCTATTTCTCTTTTTTTTCTTGTATTTATTCTGCGTGTGGAAACGATAAGACTTGAGAGTTTTGATTCACTTCATCAGCCGTATATCAATTCGACGAAGGAATCTCTCTCTCCTTTTTCAAAGAAACAAAATATTTAAGGCGATTTTTTGTTACAAAAGGACAAATTGGGAAAGTTCCATACTCCTATTTGTGAAGATTGCATTCAAGACCTTTTCAATATGATATTTATTGACACATACATATTTTAGTATGAACGATATGTATTGATGACAAGTTAATGTATTTTATCTCAATCGTTTCAAAATGAACCCCCAATCAACTCAAGAGATTTATTATTCACTTTATCATTGATATGTTCTGCACATGTGCCCTTCACTCATAAATTTCTCTTGAAAAAATTGCCACTATCTCACTCTACAACTTTGGACTAGTCGGTTAACAAGCGCAGAGGATCAAAACCATGGGTTATATGGTCCACAAAGTTTTGAAGATCTTGATTCCTAACGTTTGTTTGGTGGCATACACTACTAAAAATCCGGAAAAAAGCGACCACAAAAAGCGACCAAACACGTCTGGTAGCTATATTGATAGTCCATTTTATTTAGCGACCAAAGTTGGCATACACTACTAAAAATCCGGAAAAAAGCGACCACAAAAAGCGACCAAACACGTCTGGTAGCTATATTGATAGTCCCTTTTATTTAGCGACCAACTTTGGTCGCTAAGCTAAAAGGGCCAAATATTCTGATTTTGACTTTAGTGACCAACTTTGGTCGCTATATTAATTTAATAATATAAATTTGGCGACCAAAGTTGGTCTCTACATATGAAATACGTTGTTTTTAATTTATCATTAATCATTAGAAAGCGACCAACTTTGGTCTCTAATCCAAATATTATATTTTAAAATCTGGACAATAGAGACCAAAGTTGGTCGCTAAATTCAAGAATTTAATTTTTTTTTAAAGATAAGCGACCAACATTGGTCGCTATATTTCCAGAAATTGTATTTTTTTAATAGAAATCTGGGCAGGTAGCGACCAAGGTTGGTCGCTATTGCCCAGAAAATTATTTTTTTTTAGTGAAAAGCGACCAAATAGAGACCAAAGTTGGTCGCTTTTCTTGGTATATTTTTGGCAGAAACTGCCTGTTTTGGTAGCTACACCACCTGTCAGCTTACCAAACATCCTAAACAGGCATTTTATGACAGCAACAACAACAACAACAATTAAAAGCACCAATCAATAGAACTAACACATTAAGCTAACAAAACTAAGTTAACGCTTATTACAAGCTCATTCGAACTAAAAAGAACTAACACAATAGAACTAACACAATAGAACTAAGTTTTTTTGTCTAGTTCAAAGTATATAAAGTACTCAAGGAGTGTTCTTTCAGCATCCTCGTCCGAAAGTTGGATTGCCTCGCCCGATTCATTAGGTGGTTGACTGCGTATGAATTCCCCCACGTCAGCTGCATGTGAAGCGAACCTATATGAAAAATTATATATATTGAATTAGTATTTCAAAATTTATATAAAAGTAAATCAAAATACTTAATGAAAAGTAAAAAACTTACATGTATATAGTCGAGGCTCGACCCTCCTTTCTGAATCAGTCTCTTTCTTCTTCTTTACAATACGAGTTTCATTGAATAGCTCATCTTGCTTCATTGGCATCATAAAGCTGTCTGGTGGCTTTGGTGATTATCCTCGTGGTACTATTACTCGGGATGAACTTGGATACAGAGAATAACTTGGATACAGTACCTGACAGGGTGTGTCTTTGATCAATTGTTGATCTCTATAGCTACAATGATAATGAGAAGGCAACGACATGTGTTTCAAAATAGTGATGGTGTAGGTAGGATTTTAACATTTCCTAAGTAGATAAAAGAGGTTATAGAGGAATTCTCTACTTCACTTTCCAAGAGGAAAAGAAGTTTGATTGATAGTGACAACGTTGATGAAGACGGAATATTTTCCGTTGGTCGTGGCAGTTCCCATAAAGCGGGGATCATAAGACTCTATGATGACAAAGATTATAGGAAGTTTTGTTCTAAACTTTCTTCCAAGTCTGATCCGTACAAGCTTAATGTGATATTGGTGATATTTCTTCGGATTCAGACAATGATTTGACCGACAAAAGTATGGAAATGCTCTTAAAAAGAATTAAAAGTAAAACATTTTTCTTGGTAGAGAAGGATGCTGAAAAGATTTTACCTTTAATTCTTTTTAAGAGCATTTTCATACTTTGTCGGTCAAATCATTGTCTGAATCCGAATAAATTACACCAATATCACATTAAGCTTGTACGGATCAGACTTGAAAGAAAATTTAGAACAAAACTTCCTATAATCTCTATCATCATAGAGTCTTATGATCCCCATTTTATGGGAACTGCCATGACCAACGGAACACATTCCGTCTTCATCAACCTTGTTACTCTCAATTAAACTTCTTTTCCTCATGGAAAATGAAGTACATAATTACTCTATAAGCTCTTCTTTTATCTACTTAGGAAATACTAAATTCAAACCTACACCATCACTATTTGAAACACTTGCCATTGCCTTCTCATCATCATTGTCGCTAATGAGAAGAACAATTAAAGGCACACTTTGTCAGGTACTGTGTCTTAGTTATTCTTGGTGAAAGTTCTATTGCATGTCTAATAACGTCATCAACCTCTTCTAATAATCCTTCGGCAATCTAAAATTCCAAAACATAAACTAAAAGTTCAATTCATATTCTAAACCTTCAATTCATATCCACAAAAGTTCAAGTCATATCCTAAAGGTTCAACTCATATCCTAAAAAGTTCAAGTCATATCGTAAAATTTCAATTTATATCGTACAAGTTCAATTCACAAGAACAAAACCTAAAAACTAAAAGTTCATCAATTCTTATCCTACGAGTTTAAACATAAACTAAAAGTTCAATTTATATCCTAAAGGTTCAATTCATATCCACAAAAGTTCAAGTCATATCCTAAAATTTCTATTTATATCCTAAAAATTCAACTCATATCCTAAAAGTTTCAATTTATATCCTACAAGTTCAATTCACAAGAACAAAACCTAAAAACTAAAAGTTATATTCATATCCTACGAGTTTAAACATAAACTAAAAGTTCAAGTCATATCCTAAAGGTTCAATACATATGCTAAAGGTTCAATTTATTTCCTAAAAGTTCAACTCATATCCTAAAAGTTTCAATTCATATCCTAAAAATTCAACTCATATCCTAAAATTTCAATTTATATCCTACAAGTTCAATTCACAAGAACAAAACCTAAAAACTAAAAGTTATATTCATATCCTACGAGTTTAAACATAAACTAAAAGTTCAAGTCATATCCTAAAGGTTCAATACATATGCTAAAGGTTCAATTTATTTCCTAAAAGTTCAACTCATATCCTAAAAGTTTCAATTCATATCCTAAAAATTCAACTCATATCCTAAAATTTCAATTTATATCCTACAAGTTCAATTCACAAGAACAAAACCTAAAAACTAAAAGTTATATTCATATCCTACGAGTTTAAACATAAACTAAAAGTTCAAGTCATATCCTAAAGGTTCAATACATATGCTAAAGGTTCAATTTATTTCCTAAAAGTTCAACTCATATCCTAAAAGTTTCAATTCATATCCTAAAAATTCAACTCATATCCTAAAATTTCAATTTATATCCTACAAGTTCAATTCACAAGAACAAAACCTAAAAACTAAAAGTTATATTCATATCCTACGAGTTTAAACATAAACTAAAAGTTCAAGTCATATCCTAAAGGTTCAATACATATGCTAAAGGTTCAATTTATTTCCTAAAAGTTCAACTCATATCCTAAAAGTTTCAATTCATATCCTAAAAATTCAACTCATATCCTAAAATTTCAATTTATATCCTACAAGTTCAATTCACAAGAACAAAACCTAAAAACTAAAAGTTATATTCATATCCTACGAGTTTAAACATAAACTAAAAGTTCAAGTCATATCCTAAAGGTTCAATACATATGCTAAAGGTTCAATTTATTTCCTAAAAGTTCAACTCATATCCTAAAAGTTTCAATTCATATCCTAAAATTTCAATTTATATCCTACAAGTTCAATTCACAAGAACAAAACCTAAAAACTAAAAGTTATATTCATATCCTACGAGTTTAAGGATAAACTAAAAGTTTAAGTCATATCCTAAAGGTTCAATACATATGCTAAAGGTTCAATTTATTTCCTAAAAGTTCAACTCATATCCTAAAAGTTTCAATTCATATCCTAAAAATTCA